>NW_027499730.1:0-119590 GCF_021521415.1 Bidens hawaiensis | reverse complement strand
GACCAATAGTACTATTCACACTCTACCGGCTTTTAGCTAATCAATCGTGTTGCGGGGCCTTACAATGTTAGCAACTCAGACAATCACCATCTTAGTACATTTTCGTACGATTCCCGTACAATAAAATATATATAAATAAATCCATGCGTTCAGTATGTACTTAAACATTTTAATAGTAACATGCCTTCCGTCCCGAGAAAATATTTAAAAACAATTCAGAAAAAGGGGCTCGTGAAACTCACCTTATCGCAAGCAAGTAGTAACACAGTACGCAAGCTACTAGTCCGGGTCTGTAATACGATCCCTAAGTTCGTTACTATACAATCACTATTAATATAACTTTAACCGTGTAACCGGTACATCTGGGGACACTGTTAACCCAGTACTGTACCCGTTCCGAGGGCAATGTTAACCCAGAAACACTTTTCCGGACTCAGATTGTGATATCGTTAGAAAGGTTCAATAGTCAAAATTACTATTAGTTCGTTTTCCCCCCCGTTTTGCGTGCCTAGCACGGTTACCCGTTTTTAAGTTTCAAAAATGAGTTTGGTCACACACGACCCGAAAATAGTTGTTGACTGATAATTTAATTAAAGTGTGAAATTAGAGCTCGGTTTAGACGCCCCGATTGGCCGCGGGACCCCGTTTTCCGTCTTTAGTGTACCAGAAACTGTTAAATCGGATAAAATTACCCAAATCATCCGAATTATTTTCGGATGATTTATTTTAACCTGTTTAACTCAGTTATATGAAAATAGTTCATTTTTAGGGTTTTTATACACCAGTCAGCTCGTTTAGGCGAACTTTACCAGTTTACCCGCGTTTTAAACTTTAAAAGTTTGTTTTTTTTTTGCACCAATAATTATCCATTTAATCTCGGATCTTGAAATTTTGCACAAATCACTTTTTGACAGTGGGGAATTTTATAAAAACCTTTCCAGAATTAATTTTTATATTTAAAATGTATTTATCTATTTTTAAACACCATTTTAAACACTAAATATGTCGTAAATACCAAACGACCTTAGAAAAATCCCAAATTTTTCCTGGATGACCCCTGCCATCCACATAGTCCCCTGTAATTTTCTAGAACCAAAATCTCTTTATACATGCCATTTTTCACTAAACCGAGCTAGAAAATCCTAGAACTCGTTTAAACCGAAAAACCTACTTAGACTTTTCCAACTGACCTAAAATTTTGTGTGTTACTTTACATGTTATATAAAGCTTATCTTGAACTTTCCAGAATTTATCATGATATTTAAATATTTTTCACCATTTTCAGCCAAAACCGAGCATTAAATTTACCAAATATTCATCCTTTGTCCAAAAATTACCAAATTTTCACAGAACTCATATTTTCATGTATTTAACACTTCTGTAAAATTTCATCACCTAACTCTAAAACCGTTCACAATCTGTCCCAAAAACTCATAACCGAACATAAACCGAATATACCTTTTGTTCTCCGCCACTACAAAGCTACAAACTCGTCTTTCAACCTTATCTACCACTAAATACAGAACCTACAACCAACATACCACAATACCAAGCAAGTTACACTCACCATCAAGCCTCTTACACTATAGTTTCGGTCATTGTTTCAAAATTAAAGTTTAAACCGTAAAAATTCGTTTTTGGTTCGTTTAACTTCTTTCTTGGACCAAGATCCCTTGTATAACCCGTATACATCACTTGATCATGGAAGAATCGGTTTTCATCTCGGGTTTTCACCCTTTTTTTCACTTGAAACCTCATTTTCTTGCAAATAAACTCAAGAAACGAAGATGAAAACGTAAATAACTCGATTTTTACCTTGCTTTGTCTTCAAAATCTTTGGATTTCTAGAGAGATGATGGAGATTGGTTATTTACTTGAGAAAATGAAAAATTATGGTGGAATTATCCACTTATGGCCGTGAGTTTGGAGGGGGTGGGGTGGGGCCCACCTCCTTCATTCTAGTCCACAAGTTTGGATTTCCAATTGTGGATAACATTTTGGATCAACTCAGTTCGGTTCGTTTTTCGTTTAGACGTTTAAT
The DNA here is from genome assembly GCF_021521415.1 of Bidens hawaiensis. Classification (NCBI taxonomy): domain Eukaryota; kingdom Viridiplantae; phylum Streptophyta; class Magnoliopsida; order Asterales; family Asteraceae; genus Bidens; species Bidens hawaiensis. The sequence continues at coordinate 117,549 of NW_027499730.1, read as the reverse complement.
TCGGCTGTTTAAAAATGCATTTCATTTAAACCGGTTTAATACATTTAAAAGTTTAAACCATAACCCTTGTTTACTTAAAACACAATAATAATATTATTTGCGCATCTTTTTCGGCTTGAATGATGGTATCTTGCTCGGTATGGTATTCATATTTCGTTTAACGTACCGACGTATCGTTAAATCGAAATTCTTTTTCTATGCCGTACTTTACTTATCCCGAAGCATTAATGCTTCGTAAGAATCACTAAATATTATAGATATCATCTATAACTGAACCCTCGATTCGATCGGGTTTCAATAACTATCAATCGATTAATCGTATATTGAATACGATAAGTTATCTAATCAAGTATAATCAATTTTGAGAATCACATATCCTCGTATAATCACATCAATCAATCGTGCATTCAATAATAACTATAACGTAAATAGTACATGCCAGTTAGGGTCTACCTGATTTCGTCGGAATCGTTACACACTTATCACTTAGGATAAGTGTATTAACAAACATATCGAGTATGCACACAGCCCCCGAAAACATAACACAGAAGTGGGGCTAGAAACTCACCTGAATCCTGTTACGCTCTCCGTTAATCGTTATTCCCTTCTTGAGCTGTGCACGGCTAACTGTATAATATTTACATGTATCAATTAACTACTACTACTACTCATGTAGTATTTCTATCTTATATAACCTCCAACGAACGGGGGTCTGGGGGCAGCGCCCCTGGCAGCGGGGTTCTAGGGGCGGCAGCCCCTAGCAGGGTCCAAGGGGCAGAGCCCCTGGCTGGGGTCGAGCTGCCAGGTCAGTTTGAAAAAATTTTATTTCCATTAACTGTCTTAACACATTTTTCATTAGGTTTTTAATTTATTTTCTAATTTGCTAACTCCAGCGAACTTATCATTAAGAGAACTTAACATTAAGCGAACTTACTGTAAGCGAACTTAGTGTTAAGCGAAATTAACATTAAGCGAACTTACTGTAAGCGAACTTAGTGTTAAGCGAACTTAACATTAAGCGAAGTTAAGCATTCAGCGAACTTAACTCAGGCGAAGTTAGCATTGAACGAACTTATCACCAGGCGAAGTTATGGCTTGGCGAACTTAACATTAAACGAACTTAAGCATAGGCAAAGTTAGTGATCGGCGAAGTTAAGCTTGCAGGCGAAGTTAAGCTTGCAGGCGAAGTTGCCCAGCTGCCGTCTCTGTTCAATCTTAATCACCAAAATCACCCTTATTTCATCGAGAATTTTTGGGATATTACGTTAACTAACTCCGCGATCATTCCCATGGCCTAGTTCGGGTAAAACTTAGCCCGAAAAGACATAAAGTTTGGACCTTTATGGTAAAAACGTTCAATACTACGTAAACTTTAAAGGTCAAGGACATACCTTTTGTGCTCGTTCGATCTTGGTTAGATTGTTTATGCACTCTAGATCTCGTGTAATAAAGATCTAATACCAACTAACGTTTACTCTCTCTCGGATCTTCCTCGTTTCTCTCTCTCGGCCGCCGGCCGTATATGGTGTATGTGTGTGTGTTTGGAGTGTGTAGAGATTAAGATGGAATGAAATGAGGTTTAGGGTTTTCTGGTGGTTTAGGAGGATATATATATTCCCCAAGGCCCATGGACATAAAGCCCACTACCCTTTAATCCATCTTATTTAATCCAAGTCCATGATCTTTCCTCATTAGACGTTAATTAGTAACATTAAACGCATGACAATTTAACGCAACATTCTCTATTTAATATTAGAATATTTAGGATGTTACATAAAGTGTATCTTAGTATAATCAGGCAATTTTGGAACACGGCGGAATATGTTGAGGCAGATAAATGGATTCGAGCTACAATTAATCAGATTCCAGTTACGATTGATGTTGAGGTCATTCGTCGGGTACTTCAATTTGACGATAATGATGATAACCCAAGTGAATTTGACAGGACTTTGGTTAGAGGTTTATTCACACGCTTGAACTATGGTGGTGATATTCGTAAATCTATGCTGAACAAGAACGGGTTGTGTCCACCATACAAGTATCTGTTGCATGTTCTACTACATTGTATGAGTGGACGTCGTGGTGGGTTTGATGAGTGTCGCCTAAGTTTGCAGTCGGCGTTTGTAGCTCTAATCCTGAACAAGCCCTTCAACTACTCAGAACTCATCTTTGATCATCTGAAAGAACAGGTTCAGCAAACTCTACAGTCAAAGAAGTTCTTGATGTACCCTCGCTTTTTACAGCTAATTATTCAGGATTTGATTCCGAATTTGGTGATTGATCGAACGTTGGTGAACGATGTTCTTGATATGGAACATATGAAAGCTGAAACGGTACATCGTATGTTAATTTATAGAAAGGAAAAGCCACAGGATAAACGGATGATTAGTCATATAATCAATCCGAATTATGTATGTCCTCCTAATGAGCGCTGGATCCACGATGATTCGGATTCCGAGCATGAAGGGGGAGAAGGTGGGAACAATGATGATGGAGATGACGATGGTGATAATGATGGGAATGATGGTGCTGGTGGAGCTGGTGAACGAGCTCTTAAAGAACAACAAGATGCAGTCGATGCTGCATTAGCTGCTACCATTGAAGCTCAGCTGGAAAGAAAAAGAAAGGGAAAAGCTGTAGCTACTGGTGAACCATCAAAGAAGCCCCGTGTGTCTGCTGGGGCTGGGGTAATCATTGGAACCCCACCACCCCGTCAATCAACTCCTCAAAGCTCGGCGGTGCCGATAACTACTAGCACTCTGATGCTTACTTTGACGACGACGTTGGTGTCACATGAGAGGCTCGGCCTTATTCATCAAATGGCGTTAACCGAGATACCGAGACCTCCTTCTGCATTGTCTACAGTATCTCCTACTACATCAATGAGACCTCCTCCTTTGCCAACAACTACTTTTCCTTCTCCTCCACCTCCGCCTAGTGATGTCTCATTCACGAGAATCACTCGACCTCAAGGACCTGTTCAACCTGTTCACTCGTCCGTATACAACTTGCCACCAGGTCGTCAAACTGAAATGCTGCTAAATCTGCTACATCTATATGAAAATCAAATGGCAGCTGACCGTCAAACTCAAGAACGACTCATGGAGAATCAACAACGAATGATGAGTTATATTTCTTTCTGTCAGAAGGAGACTAAGTCGTTGCGTACGATTGTTGAGTCTCAGGGGGTGAAATTAAAGGAACAAGAAGAGTTGATTTTACAATTAACTTGTAAAGAAGATGCTCTCAAGAAACTCAAGAATGACGATGATGATCCTGACGAGTCTGATGCAGGAGGTGAGCCTAAACAATCGCATGGTTCATCCTCTGGTGCTGGTGTTAGTGGCGGTGATGATTCGAGCAAGCAGTAATTATTTATCAAGATCCAACAGCTGCCAAGCCAATTGAAATGATTGCAGCTAACACAGTGATATTTGTTGATGGATCAGGGGTGGTTCGTAGTGTGGTAAACAGAGATGAGATAGAGGTTGGTGAGTTTTTGGTTAGATCCTTGACGCGGGAGCAGATTTCTATTCTGCTTGGGCTGAATGACGATCAGTTGACTGCTTTAGAGACTGAGCCCGATGTCGAAGTAATAACTAAGGAGGATTTGGAAGTTGTTCCGTTGTTTATGAATACGGATTTTGTGTATGAGGATGAAGAGATTGAGATGGAGGATGTGACTGCTGATGAGTACCCGGACTTGTATCAACACACGAATGTTGACCAAGGTGCTCCGGTATTGTCACACCCCGACTAGGTAGTTGCGGAAGCGTAATACGGGAATGTAACAGATAACACTGGTATCAACCACATTGTTTATAAAGAAATTCAACAACTAATTTACATCATATTACATTGGTAGGTACTATGTTTACAAACTAGATGAAAAACACACAACCAGTTCTCGGTTCCTTATTCATTAGTACGTATTTGCATCTATTCACAGCTATTCAACTTTCCTTCTAACACCAAGCACGTAAGCAAATCATTCCACCTTGGCTTTACCTGAAAAGCATGTTAAAACGGGTCAACTACGTCTAGTTGGTGAGTTTCAAGTTTCACGAGTATCAACGAAATCAGTATACGAGTTCGTAAAATTTATAGTGTGTATGTATACATGTATGTGTATGATGTATTATACTAAGCCACAAGTGAAACCGAAACGAGCTAAAACACATGGCCACCCCTGCCCATGCACTCCCGTTGGCATTTAACAGCCACTTTGCCCCAAGTATGTACTATGTCTAACACCACATAGCAGTATGTAACAAGTTTAAATGACAATTTGCAACTGGGTTAACATGTTCCGGCATACCCCACCGGCTCTGTCAGTTGGGTTTGTCAAACCGATAGTACTATCCACACGTCACTGGCACGAAGTTAATCACTTGTGTTTGTGGGGACTTTCAAGTGTTAGTACTTAGATAATCCACATCATCACACGTTTTCAAGTATATAAGTATATGTAAGCATGCTTTCCACCCCAAAAGTTCGTAACACAGTTTAGAAAGGGGGGGTCGTGAAACTCACCTTATCGTAGTTCGCACAGAAATTATGTATAAATAGGTCAGGTGCCTCGCTTATAGCCTGATTCCTATAAACGGTATCGTATCGTTAATACTAGTACAGTGTTTAAGCTAAATCGGGCTGTATAACTAATCTGGGTATAGCTGTTAGGCCCAGAACATGACCATAGTCTTAGATTGTGACGTTGTATACTATGAAATGTTTAAAACTGGATTTGGCTCAGTTTCACCGTTTCCCGAGCCTAGCCAAGTTGATCGTTTACGCTTTTATGGAATAGGTAAGATCACAAAAACTTAAGTAAACATGTTGATTGTTAAAATGATTTGATTTATGAAAGCATCTTGAGGTTTCGGTATCTGGATTGATCGCAGGGTTCGTTTTCGTTTTCACACGGGTTTGATTATACAAAACGCGTACAATCCACCCGAATTGTCCGGAATTCTCGTAAAAAGTTCGTTTTTATCAATTTCATCCAAAAATACAATATTTGACCACTTTTGATATTTTGAAGTACCAGTCAGTCCGTTAAACATCAAACTGCCGGTTTCGTTAAAACAATTAAAATTTAAATCTTTGATTAATCATAACTAAATATGTACTTATATATAAATTATGTAAATTTTTTTAAAAATACATTAAAATATGGAGAATTTTATAAAAATATTTTCATAAATTTTATGATTAATTATTTATTTATAAAAATTCACTTAATAGGTTATAATCGTGTAATAAATGGTCCGTTTATATCAAACGACCTCCGAAAAATCCGATAATTTTTAAAAATGGCCTCAATGTTATTACATAGCCCCTGCAAAATCTCCAGAACCTAAAGTTTTGGAAAAAATGTCTTTTTATGCGTTTTTCGGCTGTTAAGATTCGGTTAAATCATAATTGCACAAACCATAATTAGGAATTTCCAATGATCCCCAAACTTTACCAGTGATCTTACCATCAAATAATAATCTCCAAAACCAAATTTCATAATTTTTCAATATGTTTAGCTATTTTTCCCAAATAAACGCTCATAAACCGATATAAATTCACCAAATATTCTCCGTTTATCGAAAAATTACCAAATTTGAAAAGGGACTCATTTAAATGATCCCTAATGTCCCTGAAAATTTTCACAAGCTAAAAAAAATCACGTCATAACCTGATACTAAACTGCCCTTAAACGAGTGTTACGGGTTAAACGATGAGTTTTGCTAGCTTAAACGACTTTCCGGGTCTCGGGTTGCAAACTCAGTGTATCTACATATCATATAACATCAAACCAAGCATAAATCATCCATGTGACAGCCTTGATAATTAGGGTTTCGGTTTTGGGTTCAAACCGAACTTTCAAACCGTAAAAACGTTGTATTCATGTTCTAATCCGCGTTTTCGACCAAAAAAGTATATGTTCCTGGTTTGTAAACATGTTTAACATCAAAACATGATTTTACTTGATTTTTATGATTTTTGGATGGTTAAACATGTTTAAAACTAATCAAGGATTAATTTTCTATGTTTAAATCTTACTAAACAAGCTTGAAATCTTCATGAATTAAGAGTTTACCTCTAGGGTTTTGGTCAAGAGAAGAGCATTATCAGCTGAATATTGAGTTGGTTGGACTTTGGAATGGAAAATATCTCTTACCTTAGCTTATTTAACAAGCTAATCAAAAGCCCCCCCCCCCCCAAAGTTGCGATCGGAACCCATAAGGGCCCATTGGGCCTCCTATTTGGCCCAATGGTTCCTCGATATTCGTGCCACACGTAAACGTCGGTCCAAAATTTAATTTGGGTTCGGTTTTTCGCAAGAAAACTTGTTCGAGTGCGAAAACCAGCGTGAAAACGAGTGTTTTCAGCTTCTTTTTGTAAAATAAGAAAAACGTACTGACTCGTTGTAAAAACTCAAAATATTTTCAAGAATTGCTTAGAACATGTCATATAAGTGTTTTATAAATCTTTTTCGGCTTAACGGATGCTACAATGCTCGTTTTGATATTAACGATTGTGTTTAAGCTTATAGCGTATCGATAAACGAAACCTTTTTCGTTTAAAGAGTTTTAAACGTACTGGGGCCTAAATATCAATATGTTAGCCTTTATAATATATATATAACTCGTATATGACCCCTCAGTATATATACGGGCCATAATTAGTATCGGTCAGTTACTCGTTTAAGCACTACGAATTAACCGATTTATCGTTTACTTGTTACGTAGTGAATATAGTATACCTCGTTTTGTCACGAATGTCACATTCTCCCCCCGTTAAGAAATTTCGTCCTCGAAATTTAATGTGTCATCGGTTTTCTTTTTAGGGAACAGGTGTGGGTATTTCTTTCGAAATTCGTCCTTTCGTTCCCAAGTATATTCGGGTCCTTGTTTTGAATTCCACCGAACTTTTACCAATGAAATTTTGTTGTGTCGTAACTGTTTGGTTTTCCCGTCTACAATTTTTACCGGTTCCTCTATGAAGTTGAGCTTTTCGTTGATCTGAACATCTTCCAGTGGTACTGTTGTCGTTTCATCAGTCAAACACTTTTTCAGATTCGATACATGAAACACGTCGTGAATAGTGCTCAGTTCTAAGGGTAGTTTTAATCGGTAAGCTACGGGACCAATTTTTGGAATAATCTCAAAAGGTCCGATGTATCTCGGGGCTAGTTTACCAGTCTTTCCAAATCTTATAACACCTTTCCACGACGATACTTTTAAAAACACCTTATCACCTATTTCAAAAGATAACGGTTTTCTGCGAACATCGGCATAACTCTTTTGTCGGTCGCGGGCAGCTTTCAATTTTTGCTTAATCTAGTGAATCTTATCGGTGGTTTCCTGAATTAAATCTGACATTGAAATTTGGGTATCACCCACATCCGTCCAACATAGTGGTGACCTACATTTTCTTCCGTATAGAGCTTCATAAGGCGCAGCTTTTATACTACTGTGGTAGCTATTATTATAGGAAAACTCAATAAGCGAGAGATGTTGATCCCAGTTTCCTTTGAAATCAAGTACACAAGCACGAAGTAGATCTTCTAAGGTTTGAATGGTTCGCTCAGATTGGCCATCGGTTTGGGGATGGTAGGCGGTACTCAAATCTATTCGAGTTCCCAAAGATTCTTGTAATGCTTGCCATAAATGTGAAGTAAAGTGACTGTCTCGATCTGAAATAATCGAAAGAGGTACTCCGTGTCGGGATACAATTTCATCGATGTAAATTTGAGCGAGTTTTTCGGTGGTGTAGTTGTTACGGATGGGAATAAAATGTGCGGATTTGGTTAATCGGTCAACAATTACCCAGATAGCATTGTGTCCTCGGGAGGTTTTAGGAAGGTGCGTCACAAAGTTCATGGTAATTTGTTCCCATTTCCATTGTGGGATTTCGGGTTGTTGTAACATTCCCGAAGGTTTTTGATATTCGGCTTTGTGACACTCGTCAATTTCAGGTTAACTCCGTTAATCCAAACTCCGTCAATTCAAACTTAAGATCACTTGATCTATAACGCACATCTCATTACATTTAAACTAGGGTTTTAAATGACGCTTGACAATTACTACATATGTAGTCTTTCGGGATTGCACCGAAACGCAAACGAGTTGACGCAAACCATTGGTGAATGAACGAAAAACATCCAAACAATAATTATGTGATAATTATGTGTTAGGCTTATGTGTTATTTGATAATATTGTATAAAACGTTAACTCAAGATGCAAACAATTTACTTTAGGCTAGAAAAGTAATAATTAGAAGTTGAGGGGCCTTGATGTAACATATTATTATTAATAATATTAAAAACCCTAACCCCACCCTCTCTCCCTATAACCCGATCGGCCTCACCTTCCCCCTCCCTCTCATCCTTTGCGACGGCAGCCACCACACACACCCATATCACTTTCGTTTTGGCTCGGTTCTTCATAATCGGAGCATCCCGCACTCGTTTCTAAGCATCTCTCACCTTCCTCTTGGTTGTTTCTGCGTTTTTAAGGTATAAACATGAAACCCTAATTTTGTAAATCATGTATTAAGTGTTCTTATGCTTGGTTTTGATTAGATGATGATTGATTATGCTTTGGTTATTGATTTAGATGGTCATATGTGATTTTGAACGGTGAAAGATTGTTAAATCATTGATTGTTTGTAAACCCTAGAGGGTTTACTACTGATTTTATGGATAATTATGTTTATTGCATGATTGGAGATATGTCGTATGCTTAGGATGCATGTTAGACGATTGTTTGTGCTTGCTGAGTTTTGACAGCAAAATAGTTAAACTTGAACGGCATGTAACTTGTTAAATATAAAACCAAACTGAGCTATTTATGAGTCTAAAAGGTAGTACGCTGAGTCTAGTTTTCAGAAAACCCAACCACGCCTGATTTTGAGGTGTTTTGGTTGCTCAAACGATTTAAATGTGATTAAAGGTCAAAACTGGTACTCGACAGATTGTAAGTTATGTTTAGACAACTGTAACTAAATGTTAATGTGGAAATTGGTCGAGATTGTTAGCACTAAAGGGTACTAGGTTGATTCTAGTTTCTATAAAGTCCAAGTTTGTAATTTTTGGACGAGTAAAAGTGAACTTTTATTATTTTACAAAACTGAGGTGCAAATATGAATTGTGAGACCTGCTGTTAGGCTGTTTTGTAATTATCATACCTCATGAAATACAAGACCAAATGGGTTTGTTCCACTTCTGGAAGTTAACTTGTTGAGTTAAGAACCTAACCCAATTGGTCTTGCATTAATTGGATTTTTCATTTAACGGGAATAACAAATAACATTCTGTTGCGCATGATTTTGACTACTGTGAGTTTGCTGTAATGTTTTGATCATTGTGAGTAAATTTTGTGGAATAAAAATACAATAAAAATACTTCTGGAAACCTAACTCATGTGTGCTTTTGTGACGATTTTTGGCGAATTAATTGATATGCTAAGATCTGTTGAATAGAGTAATCTTTCAAGTAGAATTCTGTGTTGATGAAACTAGCTGCTGAACTATATGAAAATACATGAAACGTGCTTGTTGCTAGATAATTGCTATGTTTTGACTAAATTGCCCTTGTGGGGAATAAGTGCTAGTGTTGTACACTATTAATACTTGACATGTAAGTAGTTGTTCACACATGTAACGTATCACCAATGTGTTTGTTGAGACGCACACAATTCACAACCGAAACACGAAACATATCTTATGCATAGGTGTTATGTGCCAGGTCTAGAGACTCGATAATAGTTACAACACTTAGAAAATCTCATTGTTGTTTTAGAACGCTAGTGAGGATTTTCTGTGACGCGCATCACTTAGGTGACTTGTTTTTGAATTCTTCGCAAACAGTGAGTTTCACGTTCCCCTTTTAACTCTTTTAAACGCTTTTCACTTGGGGGAGAATACATACTCCGAAACGCTTTAGATTTTGTTATTAGATTATATATCACTTGTAAAGGCTAAGTGGCAAACGAAACAACTGAAGTCCTTCACAACATCGAACCGTTTAGTATTGGATAATAGCGAGTCACTGTTGAGTAGTACTACTGGGTTTGACAAACCCCACCCAGCGCTAAACTCGACTGGAGGTCGAGTGGGTGTAATCTTGGCTAACACTTTACCATGGTCGGGATAGACCTGGTGGCAAGGCAATTGATAAACAGTCAGCTTCGGTGTCGAACACTTAGTAATACTTGCTTTATAGGCTAGCTACCTATAGATATATAATTGATTTAACATCATCTGGTAACGCAAACGCAAAACGCAAAACGCAAAACGCAAACGCTTTATTTTATATAAACTTGTGAACTCACCAACCCCGTGTTGACACTTTTAGTATGTTATTCTCAAGTAGCCGAGGCGGGCACGCGGTATAGGAACATGCATCATTGAACTCTATTGTTTTGCAAACTTGTTTTTCTTAAACTGTTATTAATTGGGTTTTAAGTCGTCCTGCGTGACGCAACCCTTGGTTTATGAATTTACGCTTCCGCACTTATTTACACTTAAATGTTTTCGTGGTTTGAAAACTTTACTTATGGTTTGATTATAACTGATGATTCCGATCCTGTTAGTTCACACCCTCTGATGGTAAAACTCCGTTAGTGGATTTTGAGGGTGTGACAGATTGGTATCAGAGCCATTGGTTATAGCGAACTAGAATTGCATGCATACTAGACTATAACCGCAACGACCCATTAGTTATAATTCCTACGCATTGCATGTATATTTTATTTAGTCATTCGTTATCTTTATCTCTTTACCTCATTCACTCATACGCGCGCATACACGACTTATCCTGTATGGATGTCAAGGCCATCATCATTATCCGATCCGATGTCCCACACCCCTGGTAAGGAACCGCAGCTACCTTACTCATCACCACCTCTAGTATTCCCGACACTAGCAGCCCCTGCACCGAGGAGACACTACCCATCTGGAGTCGTGTACGAGGGCAACGATAACTGGAGTTGGTACCCGAGTCTGATCGAGAGGCTTGTTTACCGTGAGCATATTCCTCCACTACCTCTCTCAGGCTGTCCTACATCCTTCAAAACGCTACCACCCATGACACTCTCGATGGAGCACGCTTTCGCAGCCCTCGTTTCTTGTTTAGAGCGTAAGGTTGACATTATGCACTCGACTAGAAAAAACGTGAGAGAATTGAAAGAGAATGGAATCGATGTCTGAGAGAGAATTTCCTTCCTGACCGAAGCCATGAAGGAAGTTCGGGATGCTCATGTTCAGCAAATGGAGATAATGAACAAAATGCAAGCAGAGATGATAGATTTGCATGACCAAATTTTTAGTGCAAGAGCCCTTGCAACGACAGCTCTAGCTCGATGCGACACACTAGGGGCGCAGATTGCCCCGGATGCAGAAGAACCCGAGGAAGATACTGAGGAGCATGCACACTCGGACGTGTCCTCAGGCGACGACATCTCAGGATGATAATACCTAGATGTCTGGAAGAAACGCTGGTCATGGTCGCGGTAACATTAACCTAACCACATAAGAACTCCAAACCCTACTGAATGACCATGCGGCGGCAGCTCTAGCTGCGCACGTTCAGAATCAAGCCAGAGGTCAAGCCGGAGTCTGTACTTTCAAGAACTACCTAGACTTCAAGCCTAATTCATTTGACGGAACTGAGGGAGCCATAGGTTTCCTGCGTTGGGCCGAGAAGGCAGAGTTAGCTTTTGAGATGTGTAACTGTCCACCAGCCAGCAGGGTCAAGTTTGCTGTTGGAACATTGCAAGATTCCGCCCTCACCTGGTGGAACTCTAATGTGCAAATTTTTGGATTGGAATTGGCAAATGCAATGAATTGGGAAGAATTCAAGAACATGATGCGAGAAGAGTATTGTCCTAAAGAGGAAATCTCGAAGCTGGAGTCAGAATTTTGGGCTTTGAAGATGGTGGGCTCTGTGATTGAAGCCTACACCCCCCGTTCTCATATATTGGCAGTGATGTGCCCGCGGATGGAAATCCCGCCAAGTAAGAGAATCGAGATGCATATTGATTATTTAGTACCCCAGATTCAGGGTATGGTGACGTCTTCCAAACCGGCTACAATTCAACAAGCGATCCGGTTAGCTCACAAACTGACGGATCAGGCAGTGACCCAAGGTGTGTTACCACCTAGAGGTTCGACCTCTAAAACCCGTGACAACCCGAGCACTGACAACAACAACAACCCGAGCAATGGAAAGAGGAAATTTGACAACACCAGGTCCTCATCCTCGAACCTCCCACAGCAACAACACTACCGTAAGCCCGAACTCACTCGGAACTTCAATAATCAGGGTTCCAACAATAACAACAACGGTGGCGGGCAGGGTTCGAGCGGCTATGCTGGGAAACACACGAAATGCAACAAGTGCAACTATCACCATGCTGGCCCATGCGACCGTATCAAATGTCTGAGATGCGGAAAATTGGGTCATCAGGCCAAGGAATGTAGGGGAGACCTAGCGGCAAAGGGTGCTCCTAAACCACCTATGGTGACTAAAGGTTGTTTCGAGTGTGGTCAAGAGGGTCATTTCAAGAAGGATTGCCCCAAACTAAAGCAGATTGGGAACAATGGCGGCAGCAGCGATGGCGGAAGCAGTGGTAAGGGTAGAGCTTTCGTCATTGGGTCAGGCCAAGCCCGCAGCGATCCGTATGTGGTGACCGGTAAGTTTCCTATGAACGACTGTTTTGCTTCTGTTTTGTTTGACACTAGAGCTGATAGGAGTTTTGTATCGAAAGCCTTTAGTAAACTCTTAGACTAAATCCAACCCCGTTAGATGCTAAGTTTCCTGTTGAATTAGCGGACGGTAAGTCTATAAAAACAACTCATGTACTTGTGGGATGTAAGTTGAAACTGTCGGGTCATACTTTTGATATCGGCCTCATACCTTTTACACTTGGTAGTTTCGATGTCGTTGTCGGCATGGACTGGCTATCCGAGAACCGAGCGGAGATTATATGTCTCGACAAGATAGTCCACATCACTACCCCTTCCGGCGAGATCATTTCGATCCAGGGCGAGAAAAGCGGCACGACCACCAGCGTCATCATCCTCATGAAGGCGCAGAAATATTTACGAAAGGGTCATCCAGCAATTTTAGCCCACATTGTCGAGAAACCCGCGGAGGAGAAGCGAATCGAAGACATACCAATTGTGCGAGATTTTCCGGAAGTCTTCCCGGAGGATTTTCCTGGACTCCCACCTATTCGACAAGTCGAGTTCCAAATCGAATTGACCCCCGGTGCAGCACCCATAGCACGAGCCCCGTATCGGCTCGCACCGGCAGAGCTTCAGGAGTTGTCCACTCAATTGCAAGATTTGTTGGATAAAGGTTTTATCCGACCTAGTTCATCACCATGGGGAGCCCCTGTCTTATTTGTCCGAAAGAAGGACGGGACTTTCCGCAAGTGCATCGAGTACCGAGAGCTGAACAAGGTGACGATCAAGAACCGTTATCCCTTACCCCGAATTGATGATCTGTTCGACCAGCTTCAAGGATCGAGTTACTACTCGAAGATCGATCTGAGATCTGGTTACCATCAATTAAGAGTGCGCGAAGAAGATATTTCAAAGACGGCTTTTAGAACTCGGTATGGTCACTACGAGTTTTCAGTTATGCCTTTTGGCTTAACCAACGCACCAACCGTATTTATGGATCTCATGAATCGAGTATGCAAGGCGTACCTCGACAAGTTTGTGATTGTTTTTATTGATGATATCCTCGTCTACTCCAGAAACAAGGCTGACTATGAAGAACACCTGAGATTGATCTTAGAATTGCTAAAGAAGGAAAAACTGTACGCTAAACTCTCGAAATGCGAATTTTGGCTTCGCGAGGTTCACTTCTTAGGACATATGATCAATGAGAATGGTATCCATGTCGATCCCGGCAAAGTAGAGGCCATCAAAAACTGGGAAACACCTAAGACTCCGACCGAGGTGCGACAATTCCTAGGACTGGCCGGCTACTACCGACTTTTCATCGAGGGATTTTCAAAGATTGCTCAACCCCTCACCGCTTTGACTCACAAGGATACTAAGTACAATTGGGTGACGCGCAAGAATCCGATTTTCAACTGTTGAAAACCAAACTCTATAGTGCCCCTATCCTAGCCCTTCCCGAGGGAACAGAAAATTTTGAGGTACATTGTGACGCATCGATACAAGGTCTGGGTTGCGTGCTGATGCAACTCGAGAAAGTTATAGCCTATGCCTCTCGACAACTACGGATTCACGAGAAGAACTACACGACCCATGACTTGGAACTCGGAGCTGTGGTGTTTGCTCTTAAGATATGGAGGCATTACTTGTACGGTACCAAGTTTACCATTTACACCGACCACAAGAGTCTCCAACATATCTACGAATCAGAAGAAGCTGAACATGCGACATCGTCGTTGGGTCGAGCTGCTTAAGGATTATGATTGTGCCATCAAGTACCACCCTAGCAAGACCAATGTAGTGGTCGACGCTCTCAGCAGAAAAGAAACCGATAAACCTAGACGAGTGCGAGCATTACAACTCACGATTCACGCCAACTTACCCGATCAGATTCGCGATGCACAACTCGAAGCCTTGAAAGATGATAATCTCCCATCAGAACTCATGCGGGGCATGAACAAGCAACTTGAAACCAAATCGGACGGGGTCTGATTTTTCAAAAACCGGATTTGTGTTCCACGATACGGAGAGTTGAGAACTCTAGTGATGGATGAAGCACACAAGTCCCGATATTCCATCCACACTGGCTCAGATAAAATGTACCATGACCTGAAGGCACTTTACTGGTGGCCAAACATGAAAGCCGACATTGCCACCTACGTGAGCAAATGCTTGACTTGTGCAAGAGTCAAAATAGAGTATCAGAAACCATCTGGTCTGCTACAGCAACCGGAACTTCCAACGTGGAAATGGGAACACATTTCAATGGATTTCATCACGGGATTACCCAAAACACCGACGGGATGCGATACCATCTGGGTGATCGTTGACCGGTTGACTAAGTCTGCACACTTCTTAGCAATCAAAGAGTTGGACAAAATGGAAAGCCTGACTCGCACCTACATGAAAGAAGTAGTGTCTAGACACGGAGTGCCTGTCTCAATCATATCTGATCGAGATTCCTATTTTACACTTTCGGAAGTCACTACAAAGCGCACTAGGCACCCGTCTTGATATGAGCACAGCATACCATCCTCAGACGGATGGGAAAAGTGAGCGCACCATTCAGACCTTGGAGGACATGTTGCGTGCATGCGTGTTGGATTTCGGAAAAAGTTGGGAACCTCACTTACCTTTGGTAGAGTTTTCGTATAATAACAGCTACCACGCAAGCATTAAAGCAGCGCCATTTGAAGCGTTGTACGGATGGAAGTGTCAATCACCTCTCTGCTGGGCAGAGGTGGGTGATAGCCAAATCACTGGTCCAGAACTAGTACTTGAAACCTCTGAAAAGATTGTTCAAATCCGCAACCATATGGCAGCAGCACGAGATCGTCAAAAGAGTTACGCCGACAAGCGCAGAAAGCCTCTTCAATTTCAAGTGAACGACCAAGTATTACTCAAAGTCTCACCTTGGAAAGGTGTGGTTCGCTTCGGGAAGCGAAACAAACTCAACCCACGATACGTTGGTCTTTACCGGATAACTGAACGCATTGGTCCGGTGGCGTACCAACTGGATCTACCAACGGAACTCAGTAGCGTACACAATGTATTCCATGTATACAACTTTAAGAAATTCCTTTCCGATGAAACCCAAGCCCTTTGGACGAATTGCAAGTTGATGAACAGCTACGCTTCATTAAAAAACCAGTCGAAGTTTTGGATTGGGAAACCAAAACACTCAAGCACAGCAAAATTCCAATCGTTAAGGTTCGTTGGAACTCGAGACGTGGACCGGAGTTCACGTGGGAACGCGAGGATCAAATGATGAAAAAGTATCCTCACCTTTTTGAAGGGTTGACCAAACACCGGAAACCGCGAAACCCATCAAACCGTCAGAAATCACCAGAGGTATGAATTAAATTTCGGGACGAAATTTCTTTCTACTAGGAGATGATATGACAAGCTGAATATTTTTTTTCTTCTTGCTTTCTCAGACACCCATCGCGACTTGACTCAAATTTTCGGGACGAAAATTCTTTCAACATGGGAATGATGTGACACTCGTCAATTTCAAGTTAACTCCGTTAATCCAAACTCCGTCAATTCAAACTTAAGATCACTTGATCTATAAGCACATCTCATTACATTTAAACTAGGGTTTTAAATGACGCTTGACAATTACTACATATGTAGTCTTTCGGGATTGCACCGAAACGCAAACGAGTTGACGCAAACCATTGGTGAATGAATGAAAAACATCCAAACAATAATTATGTGATAATTATGTGTTAGGCTTATGTGTTATTTGATAATATTGTATAAAACGTTAACTCAAGATGCAAACAATTTACTTTAGGCTAGAAAAGTAATAATTAGAAGTTGAGGGGCCTTGATGTAACATATTATTATTAATAATATTAAAAACCCTAACCCCTCCCTCTCTCCCTCTAACCCGATCGGCCTCACCTTCCCCCTCCCTCTCATCCTTTGCGACGGCAGCCACCACCCACACCCATATCACCTTCGTTTTGGCTTGGTTCTTCATAATCGGAGCATCCCGCACTCGTTTCTAAGCATCTCTCACCTTCCTCTTGGTTGTTTCTGCGTTTTTAAGGTATAAACATGAAACCCTAATTTTGTAAATCATGTATTAAGTGTTCTTATGCTTGGTTTTGATTAGATGATGATTGATTATGCTTTGGTTATTGATTTAGATGGTCATATGTGATTTTGAACGGTGAAAGATTGTTAAATCATTGATTGTTTGTAAACCCTAGAGGGTTTACTATTGATTTTATGGATAATTATGTTTATTGCATGATTGGAGATATGTCGTATGCTTAGGATGCATGTTAGACGATTGTTTGTGCTTGCTGAGTTTTGACAGCAGAGATAGTTAAACTTGAAGAGCATGTAACTTGTTAAATATAAAACCAAATTGAGCTATTTATGAGTCTAAAAGTTAGTACTTTGAGTCTAGTATTCAGAAAACCCAACCACGCCTGATTTTGAGGTGTTTTGATTGCTCAAATGATTTAAATGTGATTAAAGGTCAAAACTGGTACTGGACAGATTGTAAGTTATGTTTAGACAACTGTAACTAAATGTTAATGTGGAAATTGGTCGAGATTGATAGCACTAAAGGGTACTAGGTTGATTCTAGTTTCTATAAAGTCCAAGTTTGTAATTTTTGGACGAGTAAAAGTGAACTTTTATTATTTTACAAAACTGAGGTGCAAATATGAATTGTGAGACCTGCTGTTAGGCTGTTTTGTAATTATCATACCTCATGAAATACAAGACCAAATGGGTTTGTTCCACTTCTGGAAGTTAACTTGTTGAGTTAAGAACCTAACCCAATTGGTCTTGCATTAATTGGATTTTTCATTTAACGGGAATAACAAATAACATTCTGTTACGCATGATTTTGACTGCTGTGAGTTTGCTGTAATGTTTTGATCATTGTGAGTAAATTTTGTGGAATAAAAATACAATAAAAATAGTTCTGGAAACCTAACTCATGTGTGCTTTTGTGACGATTTTTGGTGAATTAATTGATATGCTATGATATTTTGAATAGAGTAATCTTTCAAGTAGAATTCTGTGTTGATGAAACTAGCTGCTGAACTATATGAAAATACATGAAACGTGCTTGTTGCTAGATAATTGCTATGTTTTGACTAAATTGCCCTTGTGGGGAATAAGTGCTAGTGTTGTACACTATTAATACTTGACATGTAAGTAGTTGTTCACACATGTAACGTATCACCAATGTGTTTGTTGAGACGCACACAATTCACAACCGAAACACGAAACGTATCTTATGCATAGGTGTTATGTGCCAGGTCTAGAGACTCGATAATAGTTACAACACTTAGAAAATCTCATTGTTGTTTTAGAACGCTAGTGAGGATTTTCTGTGACGCGCATCACTTGGGTGACTTGTTTTTGAATTCTTCGCAAACAGTGAGTTTCACGTTCCCCTTTTAACTCTTTTAAACGCTTTTCACTTGGGGGAGAATACATACTCCGAAACGCTTTAGATTTTGTTATTAGATTATATATCACTTGTAAAGGCTAAGTGGCAAACGAAACAACTGAATTCCTTCACAACATCGAACCGTTTAGTATTAGATAATAGCGAGTCACTGTTGAGTAGTACTACTAGGTTTGACAAACCCACCCAGCGCTAAACTCGACTGGAGGTCGAGTGGGTGTAATCTTGGCTAACACTTTACCATGTTCCGGATAGACCTGGTGGCAAGGCAATTGATAAACAGTCAGTTTTGGTGTCGAACACTTAGTAATACTTGCTTTATAGGCTAGCTACCTATAGATATATAATTGATTTAACATTATCTGGTAACGCAAATGCAAAACGCAAACGCTTTATTTTATATAAACTTGTGAACTCACCAACCCCGTGTAGACACTTTTAGTATGTTATTCTCAGGTAGCCGAGGCGGGCGCGCGGTATAGGAACATGCATCATTGAACTCTATTGCTTTGCAAACTTGTTTTTCTTAAACTGTTATTAATTGGGTTTTAAGTCGTCCTGCGTGACGCAACACTTGGTTTATGAATTTACGCTTCCGCACTTACTTACACTTAAATGTTTTCGTGGTTTGAAAACTTTACTTATGGTTTGATTATAACTAATGATTCCGATCCTGTTAGTTCACACCCTCTGACGGTAAAACTCCGTTAGTGGATTTTGAGGGAGTGACAGGCTTTAACTCTTGCACACGTTGCACATTTACTTACATACACGGCTATATCCTTTTTCATGCCAGGCCACCAGTAAAATTCTTTAGCATCCTTATACATCTTATCAGTACCTGGATGAATAGAATATTTTGACTTATGTGCTTCATCAAGAATCAACTTTCGGAGTTTATGAAGTGTTGGAATGCAGACCCGGTTTTGGTAATAATATACTTCATCAATTTTCTTCTCAAAATTCCTTTCATTCCCATGTAGTTCTTCTTTTTCTAGCTGATCTGCCTTCAAAGCCTCATCTTGTGCAACACGAACTTGTTCGGTTAGGCTACTTTGAACAATCATTCCAAGTGCTCGTACCCTTAATGGTTTGACTCTGTCTTTTGGGCTTAAAGCATCAGCTACTACGTTGGCCTTACCCGGATGGTATTTAATCTCACAATCATAATCATTTAACAGTTCTACCCATCTCCTTTGTCTCATGTTTAGCTCTTTCTGATCAGATATGTGTTGTAGGCTTTTTTGATCAGTATAGATGGTACATTTGGTGTCATACAAGTAATGTCTCCAAATCTTCAATGCAAAGATAACTGCTCCCAATTCCAAATTATGGGTCGTATAATTCTTTTCATGTACTTTTAATTGTCGGGAAGCATATGCTATTACTTTCTTTCTTTGCATCAGTACGCATCCTAAACCTTTACGAGACGCGTCACAATATACCACCAATTCATCAATTCCATCTGGAAGGCTTAATATTGGAGCCTCACATAGCTTTTGTTTTAACGTTTGGAAGGCCATTTCTTGTTCTTCTCCCCATTCATACGCTCGATCTTTTTGAGTTAGGAGGGTTAGAGGTTGGGCAATACTTGAAAATTTTTCAATGAATCTTCTATAATACCCGGCTAGTCCTAAGAATTGGCGAATTTCTCTTGGTGACTTAGGCACTTGCCAATTTTTAATGGCCTCAATTTTACTTGGGTCTACTTGGATCCCTTGATGGTTCACAATGTGCCCCAAAAACTGTACTTCTTGTAACCAAAATTCACATTTGGACAACTTTGCGTATAACTTCTCTTGCCTCAATAATTCTAAGATTTCCCGCAAATGTTGTTCGTGTTCCTCCTTACTTCCCGAATATATCAAAATGTCATCGATAAACACTATCACGAACTTGTCAAGGTAAGGTTTGCAAACTCGGTTCATAAGATCCATAAACACTGCAGGTGCATTTGTCAACCCAAACGGCATAACCAAAAATTCATAGTGACCATACCGAGTTCGGAAAGCTGTTTTTGGTACGTCTTCTTCCTGAATTCTTACTTGATGATAACCAGATCTAAGATCAATTTTTGAAAAATACTTCGCACCCTGGAGCTGATCAAACAAGTCATCAATTCGAGGTAAGGGGTATCTATTCTTTATAGTCACTTTATTCAATTCCCGGTAATCAATACACATTCGAAAACTCCCATCTTTCTTCTTTACAAATAACACTGGTGCTCCCCACGGTGAGTAACTAGGGCGGATAAAACCCCTGTCCAGTAATTCTTGTAACTGGTTGGACAGTTCTTGCATTTCAGAAGGTGCAAGTCGATAAGGTGCCTTAGCAATGGGTGCTGCTCCCGGTATCAAGTCAATATGGAATTCAACTTGTCGGGTCGGTGGTAAACCAGGCAACTCATCAGGGAATACATCTGAATACTCGTGTACCACTGGGATGTCTTCCATTCGTTTTTCCTCGGGTTCCTTAACTGATACGCTCGCCAAGTATAATGTACAACCTTGGCGCAAATACTTTAATGCCTTAAGTTGGGATACGAGAGACAACATAGTACCAGATTTCTCACCTTAAACAGTTATAGCCTCATCATTTGGAAGAGGTATCCTAACAGTCTTATCCTTACAGACAATTTCAGCTTTGTACATAGATAGCCAGTCCATACCGACTATAACATCGAAACTTCCCAATTCCACTGGAAGTAAATCAATAAGGAATGGGTGGTCGTTTAGGACGAGGAAACAGTTCCGGATTATTTGGTTAACAAGTATGGACTTACCGTTAGCGAGTTCTATAGTATATGGTTTTGTTAGCTCACTCACCGGCATATTTTCTAAAGGTAAGAAGTTAACAGATACGAAACTTCTATCGGCAACCGTATCAAACAAGACTAAAGCATACTGACCCGAAACTAAGAATGTACATGTCACCACATTCGAATCATGACGCCCTTCACCCGGTCCTAATACAAACGTGCGTTTCCTAGCTGCGTTGGAGGTTGATGCTTGTGCTTGGTTTTGCCTTCCTGTTGCACCCTGGTTCAGATTGGGGCAGTATCTCCGAAAATGTTCCGTACTGCCACATTCATAGCAGGCACGGAGGTTCGTGGTAGGTGGGGTTTGTTGGTTGAGTTGTGGGCGGGTTGGTTGAGGTCGAGGTAGTTGAGTTGATTGCGGTGGACGGTTAACAATATTGGTGGGGGTTCTACAGTTGGGGGCATAGTGTCCCGTTCTTCCACACTTCTGACAAATGATCGGTTTGCAATCACCCCCATGATGAAAGTTACATCTTCTGCACTTCGGTAACGTCCCTTTATAGGTCTCTTGTTTTACATTAGAACTGGTCATGGCATAACTTCGGGTATTCGGACGGGCCCGTTTGTTTTGAGGGTTTCCTTGCATCCTTGTCCCATAATCAGTTCGTTTTAAACTTGTTGTTTCACCTGGCATCCTTATCACTCCACTTCTCATCAGATCAAAAGTAACGACACCCGTTTGAGATACAACACTTTCTAATGTTGGGTAGGCTACTGAATTCACTATACTTCTCACAGCAGGGGTCATTCCCCAGATATTACGTTCAATTCGCTTCGCTCCCGGTGTAACTAACCATGGAACTAAGCGGGACAGTTCGTTAAAATGGTTCGTGTATCCCACATGGTCCGCTCCTTTCATTTCCAGATTCCATAACTCGTGTTCCAACCTTTGAATCTCACTTTTAGGACAAAAATGCTCTAGCATGAGGGTTTTTAATTAAGTCCATGACATACGATTAATAGCATCTTGTCCCCTTATTTGGACTACCGTATTCCACCACATCAGCGCTTGGTCTAGAAACATACTGGTAGCAAATTTGACCACGCGGTTCGGTGGACACTCACTGATATTAATTACTGATTCGGTCTTTTCTATCCATTTGACCAGCCCGCTAGGTCCTTCAATACCCTTAAACTCAATCGGTTTACATGATGTAAATTGTTTGTATGCGTACTCCTGACGTGGGGGTTCGGGATTATTACGATCATTACCAGTATTTGGTTGAGTGTTATTATTAACAGTTGGGTTGATAACCGGTACGGGGGTTGGATTCGTGACATTTTTAGGTTCAAAACGGTTTCAGGGTTCCCAACAACATTAATAGTCGGGCGAGTATTATTAGTGTTTATAGCATTATCAGTATTCACCGGGGTAGTAACACCCGGGGCTACATTAGTGTCCGGCGGAGGTATATTAGCAGTGGTCGTGGTGGTGCTCGTAGGTTGATTAACAGTATTGTTAGCACGTATGCCTGCAGTGACTTGTGCTACAATTGTTGGTATCACTGCTTGTAGTTGACGAGCAATCATTGTGGCCACTTCCGCCTCAGACAAAGGGTTTGCTTTCTTCGGGGCCATTCTATAAAATAATCATTTATATAATAATTAATATCGTTTCACTATAACCAGCACAACTTTACGATATTACAATTTCACAACACACAACTATGCCAAAGAAAACACATTTGTATTAATTATAATCATTACTATACATATGCATCCAAAATTAGCGCATAGGCTTAACCTGGTATAGGCCAGCGCTTATATATGCGTATCAAAATTTGTTACTAAGTGACATATAGACTTAACCCGATAAGGGCCAGTGCTTGTAATAATACCACACTGTAAACAACTCCCAAGTCAGCCCAACACGCTGTAACAAAATGCTGCTTGGGATATCAAAAGACTATATACATAAGGCTATACTACTATGTCCTATCCATTCTTTGTAACATGAAGCCACAACCAAACAACAGCAGCCACTAGGGCTGCATTAACTGCTAAACATGCTCCTAGCAGTATCATTGCCCGGTCCTGACGCCCGTGGCTGTGAGCACTAGATCTTTGCACACTTCTAATTTCTTGCTGCATGTACCACATGTGATCTTGCATATCATATCTATGCTGGTTTAGGTTATTTATCGAATGTGATTGTTCTAAAATCTGATCAGTCGCTAAACCAAACCATGCTGAATCATAATGATGAGTTGGCTCGGGTACCGGGGCGGGTAAACCCCAAGTAGGAATAGGTATCTCAGTGACCTGAACACGTGATGTTTCTCCCCTATGGTACGTAGATCGAGGTGGGGGAGAGGTGTGCTCAGGTGGGCGCACTGAAATACGAGCGGTCTGACGGTTTCTAATGGTGGGTGGGGGTACTGGTGTATGCTGTACAGGTGGAGTAGGGGATCTGAGTGCTCTAATCGGTGAATGATAAGCACTAGTCGCTCCAGCCTCTAGCCTAGGTGTTTCCCTAGGAGGGTAACTATCGCACCTGTAGCCCGATAAGTCAGGCTGGTCGGTCGGCACCTCATGTGGCACTACAGCGTCCCCTAAACTCTCACTCATCTCTTCTTCCGATTCTTCCCCCGTTTCCTCTTCAGGGTCCTCATCTTCTTCAGGTAAAGCTGGTACCGCAATAGATAAACGATCAGCAGACCTCGACATGTTCCTGCACAATGCTTAGTAATAAGAATAATATTTCATAATAGTATTAATCTTAATAAAATACATGCAGGCATTTATACACATAAACACAAATAATCGTTTATATACATAGATATTTATTTATTATTATATTTTATACACATATGTTGTTGTTTTTACCTATTCGATTGTTTATCGACTTCTTCTCGAATTCCCTCGTACAAACAAGTCCGTTATTACGTTCCGGACCATAATAACCCACTTGTCCATTCGCGTTCATCACGAGAATCATCAGTGTATATTATTTAATATTATTTTATTCCCAGAGTTAATCGAGCCTACGGTTATCTTAGGGTATCCTAAGGGACATCCTAATTCTTTATAACCAATGGCTCTGATACCAACTTCTGTCACACCCTGACTAGGTAGTTGCGGAAGCGTAATACGGGAATGTAACAGATAACACTGGTATCAACCACATTGTTTATAAAGAAATTCAACAACTAATTTAAGTCATATTACATTGGTAGGTACTAAGTCATATTACATTGGTAGGTACTATGTTTACAAACTAGATGAAAAACACATAACCAGTTCTCGGTTCCTTATTCATTAGTACGTATTTGCATCTATTCAAAGCTATTCAACTTTCCTTCTAACACCAAGCACGTAAGCAAATCATTCCACCTTTGCTTTACCTGAAAAGCATGTTAAAATGGGTCAACTACGTCTAGTTGGTGAGTTTCAAGTTTCACGAGTATCAACGAAATCAGTATACAAGTTCGTAAAATTTACAGTGTGTATGTATACATGTATGTGTATGATGTATTATACTAAGCCACAAGTGAAACCGAAACGAGCTAAAACACATGGCCACCCCTGCCCATGCACTCCCGTTGGCATTTAACAGCCACTTTGCCCCAAGTGTGTACTATGTCTAACACCACATAGCAGTATGTAACAAGTTTAAATGACAATGTGCAACTGGGTTAACGAGTGTTACGGGTTTACCTTGTCGGTTTTCGATGAGTTTTGCTAGCTTAAACGACTTTCCGGGTCTCGGGTTGCAAAATCAGTGTATCTACATATCATATAACATCAAACCAAGCATAAATCATCCATGTGACAGCCTTGATAATTAGGGTTTCGGTTTTGGGTTCAAACCGAACTTTCAAACCGTAAAAACGTTGTATTCATGTTCTAATCCGCGTATTTGACCAAAAAAGTATATGTTCCTGGTTTGTAAACATTTTTAACATCAAAACATGATTTTACTTGATTTTTATGATTTTTGGATGGTTAAACATGTTTAAAACTAATCAAGGACTAATTTTCTATGTTTAAATCTTACAAAACAAGCTTGAAATCTTCATGAATTAAGAGTTTACCTCTAGGGTTTTGGTCAAGAGAAGAGCATGATCAGCTGAATATTGAGTTGGTTGGACTTTGGAATGGAAAATATCTCTTACCTTAGCTTATTTAACAAGCTAATCAAAAGCCCTCCCCCCCCAAAGTTGCGACCGGAACCCATAAGGGCTCATTGGGCCTCCTATTTGGCCCAATGGTTCCTCGATATTCGTGCCACACGTAAAATTCGGTCCAAAATTTAATTCGGGTTCGGTTTTTCGCAAGAAAACTAGTTCGAGTGCGAAAACCAGCGCGAAAATGAGTGTTTTTCAGCTTCTTTTTGTAAAATAAGAAAAACGTACTGACTCGTTGTAATATTTTCACGGATTGCTTAGAACATGTCATATAAGTGTTTTATAAATCTTTTTCGGCTTAACGGATGCTACAATGCTCGTTTTGATATTAACGATTGCGTTTAAGCTTATAGCGTATCGATAAACGAAACTTTTTTCGTTTAAAGAGTTTTAAACGTACTGGGGCCTAAATATCAATATGTTAGCCTCTATAATATATATAACTCGTATATGACCCCTCAGTATATATACGGGTCATAATTAGTATCGGTCGATTACTCGTTTAAACACTAGGAATTAACCGATTTATCGTTTACTTGTTACGTAGTGAATATAGTATACCTCGTTTTGTCACGAATGTCACAGGTATTTCAAGAAGAGGTGATTGAAGAGACTGAGGATGAATTGGAAAAGGTTGTGCAGCGAACGGTACCCTCACTCAAAGAAGTGACTAATGAGGACGTAGAAAGATGGTTCAGACGTCATAAAGTGGGTAAAATTATCAGTGCTTATCGTTATGTAGATCAAGAAAGAAAAGATACTGCTGCTGTTTGGGTTAAGGCTAATCAGGTGACTACCTTCAAGACCGTTTCTAAGGTACATGGTGATATTGTCTCCTGGCTCTATGATTCTAACCTTAAAGTATGTATAATCAAGTGGGAAAAGGGTGTCCAGTATTACGAGAAGATAATGGATGTTCTGACATTACCGTGGTGGGATATTCGTACCCTCGCGAGACGTCCATTTATCAATCGTGGGGGTTACCGAACAGCTGAGTGGTTTCACCAACACTTACTGTTCGAGTTCAATCATGGCTTCAAATTCTTCAAGCCCCAGGTCCCAAGATGTAAGCGCATTGACAAAATTGATCCAAGGACCGGCTGGAAGAAACTTGTCTTGAAAGTGAAGCCGCCAAAGACGATGAAAAAGGTTCCTGTGAAGACAATGCCTCAAGATATTACATGTCTTTCAACCATTGGTACTATGACAATCGTACTGGTGAGGCCGTTATTGTTCGTGGTCGAGGACTGCAGACTGAGCTCATCAAGATAATCGACCTGATGTGGTTGGTTAATTTATCAGAGACAGACAATGATGTGCTACACAGGAAGCAGATTTTGATCGAGCGCCAAGAAGATTACGACCTGGCTATGCAATTCCAACGAGTCATTCGTGTGTGTCATGAACATGGAATTCATAGTTGCAGAGACTGGCAGTCCAAGCATTTCAAATAAGTTAAAGACAAAGAGCTCAAGACGAGGGGGTGTCTGTTAGTGCATGGTTTTGCGTCTAGAGTCTTTGTATTTATCGTTAACGTTTTTGTTTATTAATTATTGTAATAATAATGTTTATTATTAACTAGTTCGTTAAGGTTAAGTCTAGTTCGCTAGGGATGTTAGCGAACAAAGACATTATAATGTATTCCCTCCTGATTCGTTAGGGGATGTTAACGAATCAGGGGGTGGTTCGCTATGTTAATTTATGTAACGAAGGGGAAGCTGGTTCGCTAGGGGATGTTAGCGAACCAGGTCACCTTCAATATATAGTGAACTACTGTTCACTTTTAATGTAAGTTTTTGAAAAGAGTTTTTGAGTGTTTAATTAACCAATTGCTCTCTCTCAAGCTTCACCTTAACATTATTCATCTAATATATTGATAATATATACACATATTTATAACACTGAATCGGTTAATTATGAGCTAGATCCTTAATAGTACTAATCGGATATTCACATATCTGAGATCTGTTATTGTTATTGATTATTAGTCCAGGTTCCAACAAAATACAATCAACCTACATATATGTATGTAACATCATATGAAAGGGAGTGAAATTAGGGATTAATGGAGTTATACCTTCACTTCTCGTTGTAATATCACTTCTCGCAAGATCTATCCCCTATATATATATATATATTATTACATCACATACTTATATATACATCATTATTTGATGTATATATTTCCCTATCATTATTACAATCACATTACAACACATATCACAACATCCACACATTACTTAACCCTATTCTTAGTCATTCATGAACTTTTTCACCATCTTGGTCATCTTGTTGCATTTACGAAGAAGCTTATCTCCTTTCTTCTTCTTTTTGGCTCCATCAACAGCTACCTTCTTTCTTAGATCATCGGTCTCGTGTAAGGCCCTATCAAGATGCTATTCTTGAGATTGCGGGATCTCATTTGGGTATCTATATCGAGGTGGCGGATCATGGTACCCCATCATAACGATGTCGTAGTGGTTCTTGGGGTATGGTGATGATGTAACGTTAGACGGATAGCTGAAGAAGGCTTCAGCTGCTTCATTTTGCTCTCGGATCTCGTTTGCTTCTTCTTTGATTGACGGAGTCTTGCCTTGATACGGTGGGAAACTTGGTGGTAACTTGTTCTTGAGCTCTTGAAGATATTGCATGTAAGAGTCTACAGATCCATAGCTTGGGCTCTTGTGGAAGAATGGTTGCATACATCCTTGATTTGGTGGGCAGTCACAACTTGTTGGTTCCTCCATTGGAGTTGTTACCGCATTTGTGATTTCTTCATCAGGTTCCTCTTTGGGGTCTTCATCCTCTTCCGGATCTTCCTCCTCTTCGGGGATTTCCTCCAATAACTTTGCAGTCTCATACACTATAGGATGTAGACGATAACTCTCGTACGACATAATAACCCTCATCTTCGGCTTTTGGGACGGTCCATTATAAGAGTTAGGGTGAGAGTCAACTTAGTTGAAGGCATAAGTTCCAGTATGCCATCTTCTTTGTCGGAGAGGCATTGCATCTAGTCAGACGAATCAGACTCGGGTTCCTTCTTGATTTTCTTGTTGGAGATAAATGCATACGACGGATGAGCACTGCGAGGTTGATACGTCGGGATGTCAGATGGGTACGTCGGGACGTCGGGCAGATGATACGTTGGGATGTCAGACGGGTGATACATCGGTATACTTGATGGATGATAACTTGAATGTCTTGGGGGATCGTTCCTTTGCATCGGTGGATCATTGGGTAAGTTGATCGGACATTGTTTGGTTCCAGGGAAGTACACCGGTGTGGGTCGTTCGATTGGGTGATCTTGATTGAAGAAGTCTTCATAGTAGTCCTCACTCATATTTTCCTTTGGTAGGGGTTCGGGATTTCCGGCCTTTATGGCGTCTAGCACAAAGCTAGCCATCATCTTCTTGAAAGACATATATGGGTTGGGTGGTTTAGATTGAGGAGGGATAGAAAAAGGTTACCAAGCTATCTTATCCCTATTTAAATAAAACAAGTAATAACATATTTTTCCTATTCACTTGGATCGAAGCTTAGACATTATTATTTAATACCCAATTCACTAAGATCGATGGCTTTGATACCAACACTTGTCACACCCCAAACCATGGCCTAGTCGTATGACACATATGTTGGTAATACAATTGTAATTTAATAAAAATAAGAGGTTTACAGCGGTAATAATAATGATTACATGATATTTAATTGGTTTCCAAAAGACGAGGTATATATTCTTGCCAAAGTTTACAAAGAAACATTTACTTGTTTTAGATTATTATAACTTCTTTTATAAGTTTTAACAAGACAAGTTTTATCCGGGCTATCGGATAACAAAGCACTTCGAGCATTCCAAGGTCCTAATCTTGATTGCCTGCAAAATTTTTAGAAAATACGTCAGCAACACATGCTGGTGAATAACATGACGCATAAAAATATTTTCTTTACTTGATTACCCCACGAGACATAACTTAGGTCCGGCCCATCGTGGCTTAGGAATAAGCAAGTTATAAAACAAAACACAATTATAAACTTAAGTTACACACAAGACACCCCAACAAACACCGCAATGTTCGACATTACTTAGGTACCATACGTATACACATGATCACCCTCACTTGGACGTAACTTAGGTCCGGCCCATCGTGGTGGAGGCTCATGACCAGGTGTGGCGCGTTGTGTCCATCGAATTTTTACCACATATGTAAGGATCCACACAAACGTACACGGCAGCCTGATGGTTAGCGATTACTTTTGTTTATAACGTTTTAGAGATACATAATCTCATGTAATTTCATTTATTTGACTCGATTAATACAAGTTTATAAAGTTTGGCCTATTCACATTTTCAAGGATCAGCTTCAATACACTGATCGGTCTTTTCCTTTCTTTGCTATCTCGCACCTATAGTACGAGTATAACCTTTTATGATACCAGATCTTTAATCCAGCTTAAGACCTTTAGTCTCTTTTTATAATCTTTACCTCGATTATATTTTCTTTATGAACCTTTAGTTAAAAAAACATCTTTTCTTTATCTAAACCTTTAGTTTAAAACGTACTTTCTTTTCTTTTACAAGTTAAACCTTTAGTTCTACTTGTTTTACTTTTCATAAACACTACGTTTCTTCTTCTTTAAGAAACATATACTTTTCTTTTCTTATTATTTAAAAGTAATAATAATAAACTTAAATAACATTTATAACAAAGAATCACGTAATGTTTATATCCTGCTTTTTATAATTCTTTGTTACGTTTTCTTTTAATATTTTCGAGATATCGATTATATCCTCGACTTAGGGTTTTAAGCTTTTTTAATATTTTATTATTATTTTATTCGGGTATTATGCCTACCTTGTTTCGCTTATAAAACCCTAGTTACTTGAGCAGCACTTCGACACTTCTTGGTTTTCTGGAGCTTCTTGATCAACACCTTCTTCGACACGTTTATCGAGGCACGTCGTACTTCAATCTTGATTGTCACGTACTTCGAGGCGGTCGTCGGGTCGTCTATTGCCGATACGTTCTTCGAGATATTGTCGTCGATATTTTGCACGTATTTCAAGGTAACTTCGGTTTGGTATGGAAATCGAGGAAACGCTTGGAACCTTTTACGAGGTTTTTAGAGAGAGTGGTATTTCTAGAGAGAGAGAGAAGCTGATGAAAGTGTGATTTGAGAAGTGAGGGTTAGAGCCCTCTTTATAGGAACTGACCCGGTGACCCGTCGCGATACGCGAGGGGTCTTGCAAAGGATCCATCGAGTAGCGTGATGGGTTATCGAATCCTTTAATATTAATTTATTCAATCGCGATACACGATGAGCCTAAGGTAAGGCCGTCGCGCATCGCGACTAGGCTTGATGACACAACATGTAGGCTTGCCACTTGGTGACAAGTGGCAGACGTTGTGCCACGTGGTGGACGGTGTGCCACGTGTGGACACGTGTCAGACCACGTCATCGCGTATACGCGATGACGTTGGGTCTTTGAGGCGTTACGTATCACTCCACCGCCCATTCTTGGGTTTGTAAACATGCCCGTCGCGATACGCGATGGGCTTGTCTTCTGATCCATCGCATATCGCGATGGGACAGGAAAAACCGAATTTTCACTTTTGGTCATTGGACTTAGAAACCTGGTATTTTCGACCCGATATTTTCATGATGTTACAATATTCCAGTTTTATTAAACTAGCTAAGTATCCGGTTTTACCCAAGTAATCAAATATCCCAACTTTATCATCAACTCAAATGTCGGTTTTATCAAAACACCTCAATATCCAAACCTACCAAACTAATCAAATAAGATGTGTTCATTTTTATACAAATGTCGGTTTATCTTATTTTTAAGCTAGTTTGGTTTATGCATTTATTTATTTTTCAAGAGCTCAACCGGACGGACGCGCAACAAGTAGTTCAGTTGGGTTTTAAATAGATGAAGTATTAATATATCGTGCTTGATTAAGTTATCTTAGACCCTGTTAGGACTCATTTAACCGAGTTGACCGATCTTGAGCTCCATTGACCTTTGATGAACCGAACTTGAGCAAAACCCATGATGACCCAGTACATGAGCACTGTGCGACTGTTGTACCGAAAATGCCACTGTCTCCGGGTTACGAGGCCATCACAACTGAAGCTGCCGGTGAACCCTAGTTATCTCAGCCGATGTCGTCTATTTTGGAAATGATTCGTTGCCCGGTTCCGTAGCTCGCTTATGCAACATCCGTCCTATGCCACTGTTCACTTCTCTTCGTCGATGCTTCTGCCAAACAACAACCACTGATCAACTTCTGTCATTGTAGTGTAACTAGCTAGAGGTGGCATGGTTATGATAAAATTGTACGTAGTAAAATGAAAGGATATCGATGCAGATCTTTGTTAAACTCCATCTTTGATCTCCGATTAAAATGGGCAGAAATGAAGATTATGATAGAAGATGAATGTGATGTTTAGAGATAATTAATAAATCAAGTTGCAGGTATTCGTACTGGTCTTCCGAGTTTTTTTTTACCAAAATGGGGATGGTGGAAACATTATTTATTTATATGGGTGATTTGAAAACTATTTATCAAAATAGGTATTTTTCAAAACTTTATCTTTCTCACTCCTAACCTTATTAAATGTAAACATTTTCTATACAAAATACACTTTAAATATTTTAAAACATCTTCTTTTAATTTATTTAATCATATTTTTAATTATAGAAATATAAAATAAAATGTATATTAAAGCACGATTTAATTAGGATATTTAAAAAAAACACAATTTGAAAATAACAATTGATTTTCAAATTATATATGATTATATGTTACTCACATTTTTTTTGTCTTCACTAATTAAAAACTCTTTTTTTTATATTGTGACATTTGTTTTATATTTAAAATGATACGTACGTATATTTTGAATCTGTTTAATATTGCTATGTTTTTAATAAGATAAATGATGTTTTATTTAAATGATTATGTATTTTAATATTCTTAATTTCACATTTATAAATATGTACATTGTTGTGAAACAAGCATAATAGTCAAACATGTGAGAAAGAGATGTAGGGAGAAAGATGGAGAATTCATTAATATGATGTGTATTTCAATAAGATACAATGATATGTATATATATGAAAAGATAACTTGGGGAATAAGCCTAATCTATATTAGGTATTGATAACCATAATAATATATATTTATAACACTCCCCCTTGGTTATCAACTCAATACGATTGGATATGCTGCCTCATTAAAAAACTTGCTAGGAAAACCCAGTGGGACAAAACCATGCTAAAGGAAAAAGAGTGCAACGCGTATTGTCTCTCCCTGATTTATATATCCTTTAAAATGGTAAATATCGATCTTATGTGAAAGTTACCCAAAACTTTTGTAGTCAATCATTTGCGTCTTCGTCCCTTGACATTTGAATCTTTAAGTTGAATAATGTTGTAAGATCTTCACGTGAAAACTTCTTTTGCTTCATCTAGTAAACACTATGATTCTGTTGTGTTTCTCTGCATCAACAAGACGAACCAAACTTGTTTTAATGGGTTAGTAAAATATAAAAACATATCTTTCACACCTAAAATACATGTTTTAACCCATTCTGATGTCTCCTAGCAAGACACATGCCGATAAACATAAATAAAGAAAATAATAATCATATATAGCTAACAGTACAACATAATGCATATATGCATTTAATTATAGTATTTTCGAACCAATAATATTTCATATTTAGATAGGAAATTATAAAGAGTCATTGTGTGACATCCTTTAACGTGCTAAAAGAATTAAATTTGTCCATGGTAAAATGTCTCAACATGCCATAGATCTTTGATGAATTTATAAACATATAAATATGTAATTACACATATACTCGAACTATAAGTCGAGTAATAATCACACCTTGTCAAGGTCTTTCAAAAAGAATTATCTCTTTAAAAGCTCATAATTTTCTCTCGGTGATATATCGTCATTGTAAACTATGATTATAATGAACTTTTAAGAGTGAAATTTTGATAAAAATATGGCTAATTATACCCAGCTTATCCCCCTCTTTATCAAAATATCTCTTGATTTGTGCCAAGCTCAATTCGAATAGTTTAGTTCATACGTAATAAGCATAAATCCATGCATTTACCAATACATCATGCTTCTTTTCTACTTGACAAATTATGCATACGCATTCACTTTATCAGGATATTTGTTGCATAAACTTGCTCATTAACACATCACTTTGTATCAAATATCAAAATCCATATTGTACAATTTCTTTGCTTATTGAGATATTGTACTCATAACGTGTATTCTCTTCTATGTGTATGCTTATTGATGCACAAAATCAACTAATATTTCAAGTATTTAATTACCTTAGGAAACTTTTCAGGAGTTCCATTTATGTTCAACATATTCAATAAGCGTAATGTATCAAATATGGCTCTATACACAACAATCATTATGTTCTCGAGAACTTACTTTACATGATTTGATAATTCAAATCCTTCATAGATTTTCTTGTAAACTCTCAGTATCAACTGAATAACCAATATTTATTGGACGCATATCAATTCTCTCTTTATATTACCAGACTTTTTAGTTATCAGAAAGTCATTGCTTCCACCATTGGAGAATGTGTCTCATCAATCCTCATAATTAATCATGGGTCTTTGCAAAAATTTTTGTGCAATCAGTTTTGCTTTATATCACTTGATAAATTTTCATAACTCATATACAAGACCCGTTTGTATCTAACACATTTTACAACTTTAGTTGTACAGACTGCTGGTCCAACAAACTTTCTGTTATTTAGAGAATTCAACTCTGCCCTGTTTGTGTTTTTTCCACTTTGGCCAATCATTTTTTTTAATAGGCAGATTTAGATCTTGATCCTCATCATCATTTCAAGCGCTAATTATATATATAAATAAAATTATAACGACGTCGACTTTATTTCGATTCCATATATCTTTGTAGACATGATACAATATAATTTATTGAGAGCTCTTTGTTTTCAGGTACCTAAGGTTCTTCAAGAACCATCATGTCTAATCTCTTTCAAGAGACCTTTTACTGCACCTTGAATTGACCATCTTTATCACTTGCTCCAATTTTCGAGGAAATTTAAACTTTGGAACTGATCAATCTACCACGCTACAAGCGTGCATTAGAATTATTATCAATTTGCGTTTGTCCTTCCGGGACATTTATTAATTGGAGCATTAGCAGTTCGTATAGGTGTCTTAGCTAAACACTCTCTTTTGGTCAATGAATCGTCTGGTAATTCATTCGTTGATCTTTATTCATGAATTATCCTTTGAACTTTTAGTTCATATAATTTAATTTGAGGATCAATAATAATTCATACCAACTAAATTTATTTTCCAACTGCTTTAAATCTCCCTCTAATGTTGGGAATGTTGATTCACTAAAGTGAAAACTAATGAGCCATAAGAAAATATCTCATTAATGGCTCCAAGTATTTAATCACATATAATATTTAATACCGACATATATTCACTTCCTTTGTGTTCTCATCCTTGTGTCTTGTGGTGGATTAATTTAAGTATATAACACATACGAAATATTAGATGAGAAATATTTGGTTACTGACAAAAAACCAATTGCAACGGGGAGGAAGTATCATAACTTGTTGGCTTGATGTGAATTAGTTTAAAGACAGTAAACTCATATGTACTCAAATACAAACATGAACCTTTGCTCTCGTGATGATTGCCTTTGCAACGAATTATAGACGTTGAGTAATCATCTTTAACAATATTGTAAGAACATAATCTGTTATGAAGTTCATGTCACACCCCGTTAAGCGAATTGCGGAAGCGTAAAACGGAAATGCAACAGATACAACTGGTATCAAATACATTGTTCATAAAGAAACATTACTAACTAATTTACAATATATTACATAGTTCTAACATCTTTTACAAATTAGGTGATACAATTAAACCTGTTCTTCAATCACTTTACTTCTAACTCAAATGCCCACGACATCAATCACCAATCAGACACGTAACGCACAGGAAATTACTTCTCATATCTGATTACCTGAAAAGCATGTTAAAACAGGTCAACTACGAATAGTTGGTGAGTTTCATAAGTTTTAACGAAATCAGTTCTGCGCACCATACAGTCATAGTTTGTATGTACGCGCGTATGTAAAAATATGTATTTACGGTTGTATAAATATGTTCAGCCATATCCTTGTGTGTGCATATGCACACATGTAAGTTTATAATATAAATTCGAAATTTCGGTAAAATCATGATTGTTTGTTCGTACTACCTGTTTCCAATTTCCGTGTTTAACCAACCACTGTGGACCCCATTTCTCCCATAACGGTTCCACATAAACTCAACCACTGTGGCCCCCTTCCGCCCACAACGGTTCTGCGTTAACATCAACCACTGTGGTCCCCCTTCCACCCACAATGATTCCATGTAAACTCAAACATTATATAGTGTACACGCAAATGACTAGTATATTCTACACATAGTATTTCCTACGGCTAATCACATAGCATGTATATAGACATATATACACATATAGTATTTATCACGTATCACCAAATACTGTGGCTCCTCATCCGCCCACAATACGCATAATCACATTATTTTCTTAACATTCATGTCATAATCAAGTTAGTTCGTTTAATAAGTTGCAGCAGAACTTGGCTCATAGGCCATACTCAACTTTAGTTTATAAGTTGCAGCAGAACTTGGCTCATAGGCCATACTCAACTTTAGTTTAGTAAGTTGCAGTAGAACTTGGCTCATAGGCCATACTCAACTTTAGTTTATAAGTTGCAGCAGAACATAGCTCACAGGCCATACTCAACTTTAGTTTATAAGTTGCAGCAGAACTTGGCTCATAGGCCATACTCAACTTTAGTTTGTTACTATTGTGGCCCCCCTTCTGGCCACAACAGCCCCATAATCATCACAGACCACGTTATCCCCATGGCCATTACAGACCACGTTATCCCCATGGCCATTACAGACCACGTTGTCTCCCAAATTAGTTATGTTTAACATTACATAACGTGTTTGTATAAACATGCTGTCACGTGTAATTTCATTATGTTTTGCAATTCGTATTATCTCCACTCAATATATCAATCAACGATAATAATCATCTTTCATCAGCACGTAGTCAATCATTATGTTTGTAGGGACTTTTCATATATAAATGTTCAGATATTTTATATCCTGATCCGTGTTTATATAAATAACGTGTATAAACATGCTTTCCACCCCAAAAGTTCATAAAATAGTTTAAAGAGTGGGGTCATGAAACTCACGGTTTTGTAGGCACTCAGTGCGAGATCAGCACGGGGTTCGTTTCCCTTGCTATCACTTAGTTCCTATAGTCCATATTATAATAATATTAATATTTTAATATTATTATAATCTCAGTATTAAACTGGGCTGTATAACTAATCTGGGTATAGCTGGTACGCCCAGAAAGTGGTAATAGGCTTAGGCTGTGATGTTGTTTAATGTCTAATACTTAAAACTGAACTTGGCTCAGATTCCCGTTTTCCTAGCTGGGCCAAGTTGTTCGTTTACGCGTTCAGAAAACAGTTATGGGAAAATAAGCTTGGGTAAATGTATTGGTTAATAAAATGATTAAGTTATAAAGAAGGATCACATACTGGGGTACCGGATTAGCCTCGGGGTCCATTTCCGTTTATTCAGTTTGATTTAAGAAGAAACGCGCACAATCTATCCGGATTGTCCAGGTTTTTCATAAAAAAGTTCGTTTTTACTTAATTAGTCCAAAAATATGATTTTTGATCACTGTTGGTGTTTTGATATTCCCGCAGGTTCGTTAGTCGCGAACTTGCCGGTTTTTATAAAAACTGAATTTGTTTAATCTTTAAATTAGCATAATGAATTAACCGTTAATCATTAAATTATGAAAATTTAGGCACTTATCAATTAAAATATGTAGATTTTTATAAAAATATTTCTGGAATTATTTACTGATTTAATAATTTATAAAAATTCATTTTATCAGCTATATTTCGCCTGAAAATCTTTTGTTTATCCCAAACAATTTCCAAAAACCCCAAAAAATTTCCTGAATACTCAAATCATGTCCCAAAACAACCTGTATCAATTCTAGAATGTAAAAATCCTGTTCAATATTCTTTTCGGCCCAAATTCGGCTATTAAAATTCGCATGAACGCATATGTACAAAACACCCTTAGACTTCTCCAAATGATCTCAAAATTCATATGTGATCAAAATACATTAAATCTGAGTTCCCAGAAAAATTTCATAATTTTTGAAGTATTTTAGCTATTTTTCCCAAATAAACGTCCCAATTCGGTAATAAATTCGCCAAATATTCTCGGATGGTCAAACAATTACCAAATTTGAACAGGGACTCGATGACATGGTCCCAAATGTCCCTGAAACATTTCAAGGTCTAATAATATGCACATCATAACATTAACCTAAACAACCCTTAAACGAGTGTTACGGGTTTACCTTGTCGGTTTTCGATGAGTTTTGCTAGCTTAAACGACTTTCCGGGTCTCGTGTTGCAAACTCAGTGTATTTACATATCATGTAACATCAAACCAAGCATAAATCATCCATGTGACAGCCTTGATAATTAGGGTTTCGGTTTTGAGTTCAAACCGAACTTTCAAACCGTAAAAACGTTGTATTCATGTTCTAATCCGCGTTTTTGACCAAAAAAGTATATGTTCCTGGTTTGTAAACATGTTTAACATCAAAACATGGTTTTACTTGATTGTTATGGTTTTTGGATGGTTAAACATGTTTAAAACTAATCAAGAACTAATTTTTCATGTTTAAACTATGTTAATTAAGTATGAAATCAATGAAAATTAGATGGTTTACCTCAAAACTTTGGCTGAAACTTGAAGAACACAGCTGAGAGGTTTCTAGGTTGTATTTGGTATCACTTATATTTTTAAGTCCTAGCTTATTTAACAAGCAATACAAAGGGGGGGTCCATCCCTCCTTCTTGCGGCCGCAATTAACAAGGGCCCATTGGGCCTCTTTTTGGCCCAATGGTGCCTCGGTTTTTGTGCCACGCGTAAAATTCGGTCCAAAATTTAGTTCGGGTTCGGTTTTTCGAAAGAAAACTAGTTCGAGTGCGAAAACCAACGCGAAAACGAGTGTTTTTCAGCTTATTTTTGCAAAATAAGAAAAACGTACTGACTCGATGTAAAAATCCAAAATATGTTCACGGATTTCTTAGAACATGTCATATAAGTGTTTTATAAATCTTTTTCGGCTTCACGGATGCTACAATGCTCGTTTTGATATTAACGATTGCGTTTAAGCTTATAGCGTATCGATAAACGAAACATTTTTCGTTTAAAGAGTTTTAAACGTACTGGGGCCTAAATATCAATATGTTAGCCACTATAATATATATATAACTCGTATATGACCCCTCAGTATATATATGGGTCATAATTAGTATCGGTCGGTTACTCGTTTAAGCACTACGAATTAACCGATTTATCGTTTACTTGTTACGTAATGAATATAGTATACCTCGTTTTGTCACGAATGTCACAGTTCAACACTTATTTCAATGATCATTATTAACTTGGGAATAAAAATTCATTATTATAACCAAATTTAATGTGACAATCGTCAATTTCAGGTTAACTCCGTTAACTCAATTCCGTCAATTCAAACTTAAGATCACTGAATCTATAACACACACTTCATTACATTTAAACTAGGGTTTAAATGACGCTTAACACTTACTAAATGTGTAGTCTTTCGGGATTTGCACCGAAACGCAAACGAGTTGACGCAAACGATTGATGAATAAACGAAAAACGTCAACATAATAATTATGTGTTAACATATGTGTTACTTGATTATATTGTGTGTAATGCTAGACAAGAAACAAGAAATAAGTTAGTTAAGTTAGAAAAAAACAACAATTGAAAGTGGAGGGACTTGAGTGTAACTTGTTGTGTTTATAAATAGATCATTAACAAGTAAACCCTAACTATTATTATTATTATCCCAACCCCGATCGCCCCCCCCCCCCCCTCCCTTGTAAACCCTTGCTGCCGTCGCCTTCACACACACATTCAACCAAGAAATCAAGCTTGTGATTGAAGAACTAGGTGCTAGGAAGGTATAATTGATTATCCTATACATCCTTGTTACTTAATTTTGATGTTTTTTGGGTTAATTGTAAACCCTAACAGCCGATTTTGGCGTGTGTGTATAGTTAATATGATTGTTGTTATTTGAATGATGATTTGATAACTAGATTGAATCTTGTTACATGTAAATTGTTGTGTCTTTGATTTGAGTTCAAACACAAACCCTAATCAAGTATGTAATATGTAATTGATGTGCATGGATGGTGTTTATGGAGTCTAGAGGATCATATGAATGTATGATAGTTCATAGGTTGTTAATATATTGAGTTTGGATGCAAACAGTTTCTGGACAGAATGTGTATTTGATGTTTAAGTGACTGTAACGAAGTGTAAACGTGAAAATTGGTTGAGATTATTGGAACTACAGTAAACTAGGTTGAGTCTAGTTTCTAAAGAATATAAACTTGTAATTTTTGGACAAGTAGAAGTTAACTTTTATGATTTTACAAAACGTTGTGCAAAGCTGAGCTGTTAGACCTGCTGTTAGGTTGTTTTGTAAATGTTTTATCTCATGAACTACGAGACCAATTGGGTTGGTTCCACTTCTGGAAGTTGACTCATTGAGTTAGAAACCTAGCCCAAGTGGTCTTGCATTTATTGGATTTTTTGTTTAACGGGAATTGTAAACAACATTCTGTTGCGCATGTATTTGACTGTTATGAGTTTGCTGTAATGATTTGATGATTGTAAGAAAATTATGTGGAATAAAAATATAATTAAATATGTTCTGGAAACCTAAGACATATATGCTTCTGTGATGATTTTTGGTAAATTAATTGAGATGCTATGATCGGTGGAATAGTACAATCTTTCAAGTAGGATTTCTGTCTCGGTGAAACTAGCTGCTGAGTTTTGTGAAAATGCATGAAACATGATACTTGCTAATTTATTGTTGTGTTTTGACCAAATTGCCCCTGAGGGGAATGATTGCAAATTAATTGTCGTGTTTTGACCAAAATGCCCTTGCGGGGAATAATAGCTAATTTATTGTAATGATTTGACCAAATTGCCCTCGTGGGGAATAGTTGTTAGTTAATTGTTAAGAGTTGACCAAATTGCCCTTACGGGGAGTAACTGCTAGTGATGTACTTTATGAATACACGACACGTATATGATTGCTTGCATATGTAATGTATCACAAATACCCTTGTTAAAGTCACACACGATTCACAAACGAAACACGAAACATGTTATGTGCATAGGTATTATGTGCCGGGTCTAGAGACTCGATAATATTCCGACACTTAGAAAAATCTCCTTGTTGTTTTAGAACGCTAGAGAGAGTTTTTCGGTGACGCGCATCTTGGTGATTTAAATTGGGAAATTCTTCGCAAACAGTGAGTTTCACTTTCCCCTCTTTAAACTGTTTTCAAACGCTTTTCACTTGGGGGAGATAACATACTCCACAACGCATTTAAGATTTTGTTATAAATTATATATCACTTGTAAAGGCTAAGTGGCAAACGAAACATTTGAAGTCCTACACATCGAACCGGTTAATATTTAGAATAGCGAGTCACTGTTGAGTAGTACTACTGGGTTTGTCAAACCCCACCCAATGCTAAACTCGACTGGAGGTCGAGCGGGTGTAATTTTGGCTAACACGTACCATGGTCTGGATGACCTGGTGACAAGGCACTTAATAAACGAGTCAGCTTCGGTGTCGAACACTTAGTAATACTTGCTTTATAAGCTAGCTACCTATAGATATATAATTGACATAACACTATCTGGTAACGCTGTAACGCAAAACGCTGTAACGCAAAACGCTGTAACGCTGTAACGCAAAACGCTGAACGCAAACGCTAAACGATTTATTTTTAAATAATTTGTGAACTCACCAACCTTGTGTTGACACTTTTAGTATGTTATTCTCAGGTAGCCGAGGCGGACGCGCGGTTTAGGAACATGCATTGATTGAAAACGCTTTTATTATGCAAACTTATTTTTAACGGTTATCATTGGTTTTAAGTCGTCCTGCGTGACGCAACTTTAGATTAAAGGTTTTTACGCTTCCGCATTTAATTACTCGTAAACGTTTTCATGGTTTTGAAACTTTGTTTTATGGTTTGATTATAACTAATGATTCCGATCCTGTTAGTTCACACCCTCTGAAGGTAAAACTCCGTTAGTGGATTTTGAGGGTGTGACATTAAATGTCACACCCTCAAAATCCACTAACGGAGTTTTACCGTCAGAGGGTGTGAACTAACAGGATCGGAATCATTAGTTATAATCAAACCATAAGTAAAGTTTTCAAACCACGAAAACAATTAAGCGTAATTAAATGCGAAAGCGTAAAAACCATAAGACAAAAGTTGCGTCACGCAGGACGACTTAAAAACTCAGTTGATAATAGTTTAAGACAAGTTTGCATGATCAATAACGTTCAAAACAATGCATGATCCTATACCGCGCGCCCGCCTCGGCTACCTGAGAATAACATACTAAAAGTGTCAACACGAGGTTGGTGAGTTCACAAGTTTATATAAAATAAAGCGTTTAGCGTTTTGCGTTCAGCGTTTTGCGTTTACCAGATAGTGTTAAATCAATTATATATCGATAGGTAGCTAGCCTATACAACAAGTATTACTAAGTGTTCGACACCGAAGCTGACTGTTTATCATGTGCCTTGCCACCAGGTCTATCCCGACCATGGTAATGTGTTAGCCAAAATTACACCCGCTCGACCTCCAGTCGAGCTTAGCGTTGGGTGGGGTTTGTCAAACCCAGTAGTACTACTCAACAGTGACTCGCTATTTTCCAATACTAAACGGTTCGATGTGTAGGACTTCAGTTATTTCGTTTGCCACTTAGCCTTTACAAGTGATATATAATTTACTAACAAAATCTAAAAGCGTTTTCGGAGTATGTTATCTCCCCCAAGTGAAAAGCGTTTAAAGAGTTTAAAAGGGGTAAGTGAAACTCACTGTTTGTAAAGAATTCCCAAAAACAAGTCACCCAACTTCGCCTGTCCATAACTTCGCCTGGCCATAACTTCGCTTAACCTTATATCTTCGCCTAAACCCAAAAATTTAAGCGACAACTTCGCCTGAACCCCATAACTTCGCTTGCGGCGGCTGTTCGGCCAAAAACGCATCGGAAACGTGCCAGAAACACCAAAACGCAGATCTCGAACCATAGCATAAGAGCCTAAGGCTCTGATACCACTTGTAAGTCCCCCTGGGGCGTCGCCGATCGATACAAGATCCGCACGATGTCTAGGAGTGCGGAATCCTCCTAGACTCGTTTATTGGTGTAGAAGACGAAGAACACGGTTACACATACGTAAACACACGAACAAACACAAGAACGGGATAAACGAATCTGCAGATCCTTTCATATAATAATCATAACTCGTTACATACCAAACACGTAAACAAAGACACGGCCTACCCGAGGTGAGCTCTACCTCGGGCCGTCCCACACGACTCTCCCTCTCGGTTTCTCTCTAGCTACTTGAACTGGACACACAATACTCTAATTTTCTGGATACTCAAACCTAAACAAGACACGTATATATATATCGAAACAACTTCGCGGGCTTGGGCTTGGGCCAGTAGGCGAAGTTGTTACAACTTCGCCTATGGCGGAAGTTGTTCTAACTTCGTAATTCGTTTCCGCTGATCAGAATTGCATAGCGACGGTCACAAAATGCACCAACAGGTACGCCTTGCATACTCGATTCATGAGATCAATAAATACGGCTGGTGCGTTGGTTAAGCCAAAAGGCATAACTGAAAACTCGAAGTGACCATACCGAGTTCTGAAAGCCGTCTTTGAAATATCTTCTTCGCGCACTCTTAATTGATGGTAACCATATCTCAGATCGATCTTCGAGTAGTAACTCGATCCTTGAAGTTGGTCAAACAGATCATCAATTCGGGGTAAGGGATAACGGTTCTTGATCGTCACCTTGTTCAGCTCTCGGTAGTCGATGCACATGCGAAAAGTCCCGTCCTTCTTTCGAACAAATAAGACAGGGGCTCCCCATGGTGATGAGCTAGGTCGGATAAAACCTTTATCCAACAAATCTTGCAGTTGAGTGGACAACTCTTGAAGCTCAGCCGGTGCGAGTCGATACGGGGCTCGGGCTATGGGTGCTGCACCGGGGGTCAACTCGATTTGGAACTTGACTTGTCGAATAGGAGGGAGTCCAGGCAAATCCTCCGGGAAGACTTCCGGAAAATCTCGCATAA
Source organism: Bidens hawaiensis (assembly GCF_021521415.1). Taxonomy (NCBI): domain Eukaryota; kingdom Viridiplantae; phylum Streptophyta; class Magnoliopsida; order Asterales; family Asteraceae; genus Bidens; species Bidens hawaiensis. The sequence goes on along the minus strand of NW_027499730.1, from coordinate 74,101 downwards.
TCGGTATATCCTCGATTCGCTTCTCCTCCACGGGTTTCTCAACAATATGGGCTAAAATTTGCCGGATGACCCTTTCGTAAATATTTCCGCGCCTTCATGAGGGTGATGACGCTGGTGGTCATGCCGCTTTTCTCGCCCTGAACCGAAATAATCTCGCCGAAAAGGGTAGTGATGTGGACTATCTTGTCGTGACATATAATCTCCGCTCGGTTCTCGGATAACCAGTCCATGCCGACAACGACATCGAAACTACCAAGCGTAAAAGGTATAAGGTCGATATCAAAAAAATATGACCTGACAGTTTCAACTTACATCCCGCAAGTACATGAGTTATTTATATAGACTTACCGTCAGCTAATTCAACAGGAAACTTAGCATCTAACGGGGTTGGAGTTAAGTCTAAGAGTTTACTAAAGGCTTTCGACACAAAACTCCTATCAGCTCCAGTGTCAAACAAAACAGAAGTAAAACAGTCGTTCACAGGGAACTTACCAGTCACCACATACGGATCGTTGCGGGCTTGGCCCGACCCAATGACAAAAGCTCTTCCTTTACCATTGCTTCCGCCACCGCCGCTGCCTCCATTACTCTCGTTCTGCTTTAGTTTGGGGCAATACTTCCTGAAATGACCCTCTTGACCGCACTCGAAACACCCTTTAGTCGTCATAGGTGATTTAGGAGCACCCTTTGCCGCTAGGTCTCCCCTACATTCCTTGGCCTGATGACCCATTTTTCCGCATCTCAGACACTTGACGCGATTACACGGGCCAGCATGATGATAGTTGCACCTGTTGCATTTCGGGTGTTTCCCAGCATAGCCGCTCGAACCCTGCCCGCTACCGTTGTTGTTATTGTTGTGACCCTGATTATTGAAGCTCCGAGTGAGTTCGGGCTTACGGTAGTGTTGCTGCTGTGGGGGGTTCGAGGATGAGGACCTGACGTTGTCGAACTTTCTCTTTCCATTACTCGGGTTGTTGTTGCTGTTGTTGTCAGTGCTCGGGTTGTCACGGGCTTTAGTGGTTGAACCTCTAGGTGGTAACGCACCTTGGGTCACTGCTTGATCCGTCAGTTTGTGAGCTAGCCGGATCGCTTGTTGAATAGTAGCGGGTCTGGAGGACGTCACCATGCCCTGAATTTGCGGTGCTAACCCATCAATATACATCTCGATCCTCTTGCTCGGCGGGTCTACCATTCGTGGACACATCACAGCTAACTCGTGAGAACGGGTGGTGTAGGCTTCAATTTCGGAACCCACCATCTTCAACGACCAAAACTCGGATTCCAACTTTGCAATTTCCTCTCGAGGACAATACTCTTCAAGCATCATGTTCTTGAATTCCTCCCAGTTCATAGCGTTAGCCAGTTCCAATCCAAGAATCTGTACATTCGAATTCCACCAAGTGAGAGCAGAATCTTCAAGTGTCCCAGCAGCAAATTTGACCCTACTGGCAGGTGGACAATCACACATCTCAAAAGCTGATTCGGCCTTCTCAGCCCAACGCAGGAAGCCTATAGCCCCCTCAGTGCCCTTAAACGAACTGGGCTTGCAATCCATGTAGTTCTTGAAAGTACACGTTCCAATTGGACCTCCAGCTTGATTCTGGACATGTGCGGCTAGAGCGGCTGCCGCTTGGTCGTTCAGAAGAGTTTGGAGTTCTGCTGCAATCAAGCTGATATTACCGCGACCGTGTCCAGCGTTTCTTCCTGCCATTTCCTTGAATCACAACATAAAATGTCAGACATGAATTCTCGGTTTCATATGCAACACACCATACATGTAATAAAAAGATAGGTAAGAAAGAAATAAAAGGAACAAACATCATATCACAACCATATATTATCCAAATAAAAATTCATGATTAAAACCATTGTATTCGCTACAGAGTATTTAAAACCAATCCTTAAAATCATAGAAAATAATAGTTTGGATGGAGACAACCCCTCCATCTAGGTGTTATCATCCTTAGATGTCATCGTCTGAGGACACCTCTGAGTGTTCCTCTGGCTCAGCCGGTTCTTCCTCCGGTTCCTCTTCGGGTTCCTCCTCGGGATCTTCCTCGGGTTCCTCCTCAGGTTCCTCTTCAGGTTCCTCTTCGGGATCTTCCTCAGGTTCTGCCTTAGGTTCCGCTGCGTTCTGAGCAACTTGCATTTGTAAGACATCGCAACGCTCTAGGGCTATCTCTGTCCGGGTCCTTGCCACTTGGAGTTGCTCTTGCAAGTCTATCATCTCGGCTAGCATTTTTCTCATAATCTTCATCTGTTGATCACTAGCCTCTTGCATTTCCTTCATAGCCGCTGTCAGGCGAGAAATTTCCTCCTTAGTTTCGGTTCCATCTCTTAACAGTCCGGAAACGTTCGCTTTCGTCGAGCGCATAAAACCAACGTCACGCTCCAAACAAGAAACAACAGCTGCGAGAACACGCTCTACAGGTTCGGTTATGGGTGGTAGAGTGTTGGGGTAAGCAGGACGACTCGGGTGAGGTAGTGGGGGAACTTATTCGCGATAAACCATACGCCTGATCATATTCGGGTACCAATCCCAGCTAACTTCGTCTTCGTACATGCCTCCGGATAAGCGATACCTCTTAGGTGCGGGGGCTTCTAGCTCCGGGACTACTCGGGGTAGCGAGGAGGTAGGTAACTGCGGTTCCTTCCCATGAGCATGAGTCATCTGTTCGGATGATGATGCTGGTAGCGTCGACATCCATACAGGTAAGCCGTGTATGCGCGCGTATGAGTGAATGAGATAAAGAGATAAGGTAGCGAGAGACTAAACAAAATACATATGCAGTGCGTATAATTATAACTAATGGGTCGTTGCGGTTATAGTCTAGTATGCATGCAATTTCTAGTTCGCTATAACCAATGGCTCTGATACCAATCTGTCACACCCTCAAAATCCACTAACGGAGTTTTACCGTCAGAGGGTGTGAACTAACAGGATCAGAATCATTAGTTATAATCAAACCATAAGTAAAGTTTTCAAACCACGAAAACAATTAAGCGTAATTAAATGCGAAAGCGTAAAAACCATAAGACAAAAGTTGCGTCACGCAGGACGACTTAAAAACTCAGTTGATAACAGTTTAAGACAAGTTTGCATGATCAATAACGTTCAAAACAATGCATGATCCTATACCGCGCGCCCGCCTCGGCTACCTGAGAATAACATACTAAAAGTGTCAACACGAGGTTGGTGAGTTCACAAGTTCATATAAAATAAAGCGTTTAGCGTTTTGCGTTCAGCGTTTTGCGTTTACCAGATAGTGTTAAATCAATTATATATCGATAGGTAGCTAGCCTATACAACAAGTATTACTAAGTGTTCGACACCGAAGCTGACTGTTTATCATGTGCCTTGCCACCAGGTCTATCCCGACCATGGTAATGTGTTAGCCAAAATTACACCCGCTCGACCTCCAGTCGAGCTTAGCGTTGGGTGGGGTTTGTCAAACCCAGTAGTACTACTCAACAGTGACTCGCTATTTTCCAATACTAAACGGTTCGATGTGTAGGACTTCAGTTATTTCGTTTGCCACTTAGCCTTTACAAGTGATATATAATTTACTAACAAAATCTAAAAGCGTTTTCGGAGTATGTTATCTCCCCCAAGTGAAAAGCGTTTAAAGAGTTTAAAAGAGGTAAGTGAAACTCACTGTTTGCGAAGAATTCCCAAAAACAAGTCACCCAGGTGATGCGCGTCACAGAAAACTCTCACTAGCGTTCTTCCTAGCACCTTAATCTTCAACAAACTTGAACAATTCTTGTATGTATGTGTGTGTGTGATTGACGGCAGCCAAGAGCAAGGGGTGGGGGGGCGATTGGGTAGAGAGAGAGAGGGAGTGTTAGGGTTTAGATTAATATTATTATTAATAATAACATGTTACATCTAGGTCCCTCAACTTCTAATTTGTACTTTTCTAGCTTATTTTAACTAGTTTGCATATTGAGTTAACGTTCCATACAATGTTATCACATAACACATAAGTCTAACACATAATTATCACATAATTATTGTTTTGATGTTTTACGTTTATTCACCAATGGTTTGCGTCAATTCGTTTGCTTTTCGGTGCAATTCCCGAAAGACTACACATGTAGTAGTTGTCAAGCGTCATTTAAAACCTTAGTTTAAATGTAATGAGATGTGCGTTATAGATCCATTGATCTTAAGTTTGAATTGACGGAGTTTGAGTTAACGGGGTTAACCTGAAATTGACGAGTGTCACATTTAATATGCCAATCTGGAATAATACGCTTGCTATCTTATTAGCTAAGCCATAGATCATGCAAACATGAAGTTGCGATCTTGATAACCATTTAGACGATGCATCGATTTTCAAAACACTAAATGGTATCATGTTAGGATATGTGTATCCTTTTCTCGATTCCATAATATCTAGGGATTCACTCCCTCCTTTAGTTGGTAACTAATGATTTCACTTTTGAGCAATATTACATGTATGAAGAATCTTTTGGTTCCCCAATAAATTTCACATCATTGACTCGGTGTGGTCTAACCGGTCATACCATTAGATCATCATGATCCATAAACTTCATGTTTATGATCGTATATGTATTATACTTCTTTAATACAAAACTATAAATATGAGATAACATTTATCTCATATGTGATCAATCCATTTTCCACTTCTGGTGGCCGATCTCATTGTTAGCATGAATAACATTAATATTCTCATGCTCGATCAATATATAGTCACATTCACTTCAAGGAATGATATAAAACCAAACCATTTTAATGGTTTATTCATAATTTTTTCATACATGAATACAAATCACTTCAAACCTTTCATGCATTTTAATGATATGCTACTTCAGGAGAAAATATAAGGTTTCGTAAATGAAAATTTGTCATTTTCTGAATTTTCCTCATGATTAATCTTCTCTTAATATAATAAGTATTGAGAGTTAATTACATGAATGAGTCATGTAAGTTTTATTATGCTAATTATTTATAACCTTCAATAATGAGATTTAGTGAGAATGATACCTCGAGTTTTATATTAAGGTATATATTTATACCCTTTCATTAGAGTGATAATAAAACACAACTTTGATTTAGTTGTTTTACTGAATATTATATTTATACATAAAGAAATAACTTTATAACACTCATGATATAAATACTTTTTATATTAAAAATGCTCATCATTTATAAGCAAATATATGTAATTTATGTCTCAATATATCAAGGTATCATCAATCGTAAGTTATATTATTTATAAATATTTAACACTCTAACTTGGAATATAAACAAATATATGAACCACAATTAGCGTTGCTATAGTTTCCACTCAAGGCTGTTTGTTTTAATTGCGACGGAATATTATTAAATAAAATTTGCTTGCGCATTTAAAGTATGGTGTTTAACAATAATAATATTCATTTACATATTGTATCCAAATCAACTATGTAACAACTAAGAATTTTAAAACCGAAAGAATGGGTACTATAGTTAACTAGACAAAAGACATTAATATTAAGATGCAAAGTAGATATATATATATATATATATATATATGTATATGTATATTTGCAACTATCTTCACCAGATTCTTGCATCACAGGTTGTAAGCTTGGTTTATTTGGTTGCACATGATGTTTTATAAGTTGAACATTTCGTTGCTTTTGTTGTACAACATTTTGGCAGCTCCACGTGTTATGTACCCTTACACCTGTCTCCTTTTTATGTGTGTGGAAAGTGACCACCGTTTCTTTTTCCTTCATAATCACACCCACAGGCAGCCTCTCTCTACATCTACGGCTACCGCCTCCAACCACCATCGTCGTCCATTAGCTGACGATTGTGTCACCTACCATCTCCGTCATCACGGTCGGGTTCCACCACCTCAACCGTTCGCCCACCTACTGTTGCTGAGTTCTATTTTGGAAACCTTGGGTGGCGGTTGTGTGATGGCGGCGTAGTGTGGTTTCGTGATGGTGTAGGGAGACACTCGGAAGGGGGTGTGGTTCACGGCGGTGGTTTACCTCTTTGTAAGGCCCAGATCTGTTGAATCTTTGTGGGTATGAGCATTGGGTTTAGATGTTTTTGTAAGACTGTGATGCTTCAGCACCTCTGTAGATCCGACATATCCCTTCTCTTTCAGTGAACGCTGTTTCCGGCTTCCGTTTTGGAACCCTAGGCGGCGGTCGTGGCGGTGTAATTACGGTGATGTTTGACTTCTTATATCTTCACCGTCATTTTAATTTTGTACCACAACTCTGCTGTGGATTGGAGTTCAATGCGTTAGCAGTTACTGTTTGTGGCTAATATCGTGGCAAGATTTGGTTCTCTCTTTTAGTCGGCGATGATGGTGGTCAGCTACCTGGCATGGCAACCTCGATTGCATCCATGGCGTTTAACGCATTATATTAGGTAAAATAATTATTATTATGTGATTTTAGTATTTTTCTCCATAGCCAATTTTAGTATTACTTTGACTTCCAGGTTTGGCCTTTAGGTTGGTTGACAGCGGTTGTTTACGAGGACCATGTTCGGTTCAGACGGTACAACAAACAACCGAAAGATGCAAACTGTGTTGCATGGCTACCAAGTGTCCCAAAAATATTTGAAAACAAGTAAAATAAGGGAGTGATTACTCAACTGATCGGCTGAACGAAATAAGTGACGACGAGAGAGATGAACCCTTCGGGATATACCGTCAAGGATTCCTAGTTAAATAATATAATATTAAATTAATTGTAAGAGATATAACATGATTTAATAAATTAAGATTTCGATGGAGATTGAGTTGAGTTATGATTGTGGTCGAGATGTTATTACTTGAATGATCGATTAATCTTTATAGTCATTGTTATTAATAGTCTCATTAATTATAAATTCCCAAATAATTACCCATGATATAAAAGTAAATACTTAAATAAAATAAAAGTAAATACTTAAATAAAACTTCATATTGTGTTAATTTCAATCATAATATCTGTAATGTGTGTGAAAGCAACATATGTTCAGGTAAAGTGTAGTTTAAAAGTTGAGATTGAATATGTATGTATAGTTGTATTTTGATTCGTTTAATTTGATTTTATTCTATTTTGTTGGAGTTGACACGGCTATACTATTAGGTGGGATTTAGACATCTTTTGTAAATGATGTAAAATGCATAAAAAACTATAAAATGCGGGCTTTGTGTGAAACTGAGCCTATTTTAAATACACACTTTTGAGATTGTTTTCTTTGTAACATACCTGGACACGTTTACAAAGTTTGATTATATGTTTCTTTTTTGGATTTGTGTGATTTCGTCTGTTGCCGGGTTCCATTTTTGAAACCCTAGGCGACGGCGAGGCTTGACTGTTGTCGGGTTCCATTTCCAAAATGGAACCCTAGGCGACGGTCGCTGGCCGGCATGCGATTGTTTATAGCGGTGGCGGAAGTAACCGGGTTGTATTTTGGAACCAGGCGTCGGTGTAGTCCCCAGTTTCTTCTTTGTAATCGATCAATTTCAATTGTTAGTTTTGTTTAAATTGAACCTAAAATCATTCCCCCCCCCCCCCCCCCCCCCTTTTTAATTGAGGGGTTGCAAGTGGTTTTGGTTAGAGTTATTCAAACCATGTGAAGCTTAAGTTACTGCTAGATGGCGAAGGATTGTACTTTGCTGTGGGCTTAAGGATACACAGGTAAAATTTTAGCTAATGTCATTGTCATTTGGTTATTATTTTTCTTATATTTGTAATTTACAATATGTTATTTGTAAATTGTTGATTACTAAATGATTCTTATGTTTTTTGTATCAGGTGTTTATAATTTAGTTGAGATCTGGTGTTTGGTTTGACTTCTTAAGGGAAAGTAAGTGTATGTGGGTTGTGTTCGCTACATCGAATGGCTACGCTTACGAGTTTTTTGTTTGGTCTTTATGTAATTCCATTTGTGTTTCTTGGTGCTATGATGATCGTTTGCCTCTTGGTTTTGACCATGTCAGTTTGTGTCTAATCCCTTGAGGGTGTTTGCATAGCGAGACAAAACAAGAAATTTGGTGTGTTTATGCTAAGGAAAAAAAAGGCGGGGGGGGGGGGGGGGGGGGGGCTATTTTCCGAATTTGCAGCATGTGTATTATCAAGAATGGTGCTTTATGCAACCAACTCGACTCTTACTTGAGTTGAGGGGATTAAAACTAAAACTCAAAAAACTGAATTACTTCCTTTAAGGGTTAGCTTGGGAATGGTTTTGAACACCATGATTCGATCTGTTTTTCTTTGTTCCGTGATAATCTTTAAAGACCGATTCCACATTTGGATTTTCAATTCGGCTTATATGTTGAAAGTGTTGGCTGATACTTTAAGTTGTTCTTGATTTGTCGTTTGAATCTTGAGTATAGGCTATGATGACGCTTTGCTACTTGGCAAGGCAACCAATTTTGCAGCCATAACATTGATCTGAGCCTCGAGTAATTTAGGTCACATTTTGTTTTGTTTTTCTAATTTTGTTTTCATCTTTTGAGTTTGCGTTTTGAGTTTTGTTTACAGTTTGTTTTACTTCACAGCTATTGCATAAGAAAGTTGTCTTTTTAGTGTATAAAAAGTTGCAATAGTTAGTACTCGGGTCAGTTTTAATCATACAACACTTAATGCATTAGAAAGTTGTATTTTTAATATATACAAAGTTGCAGTAGTTGATAGGTGTAATGGGGTCAGAAACTTTAATTGGCAATGGGTGGGTTGGGTGTTTTGACCTGTAAATTGACTGCAAAGTTGTCTTTGTAAATGGAGCAATGTACTGCATAACAGGTTAATTAAACCTCAATTATGTAAGTTGCCATATGGCTTCTCAGGAATAGCAAAACTATTTTATTTTATTAAAGACTTTAAACAAATTTGTAAACATATTGTTTTAAAAGTTTTTCATTATATGTCAATGAAATCATACCCACCCACTACACAAGTATGGGACTATTTTAGATCAGTGGGTGATTATCATAAACAACAGCAACCGTTTACCTGTGACAACCAAGTGCATAAAATGTAACATGTGGTAACCAAGTGTACAACCATATTAGCACAATGTACAAATCAAAACAACAGCGTAAAGACTATTGATATTACAGAGACAACTGGCCATCGCCATAGAAAACAGTCCCGTAAGTGGACCTGGCATCAGTTATTGGCGTAGCAATCTATGTTGCATCCAAGATACTAGCATGAACCTTTGAGTTGACTTCACATTCACTTTTTTAAAGCCTAATCGCATTCATTATTTGGAGCTTTGCTTTCGTTGCGGGGGTTCGAGATACTAGTTAATATTAAGATACAACTTTGCATGTAAAACTTTTAAGAGAGAAACATTAAGGATCCGAGTACTACAATCTAAATCATCTTTTATTTTTTCTATGTAAAGCTATAGTCAGATAGCAACTACAAAAAAAAAAAAATGCTAGCTACTCAATAGTTATAACCCTGTTATTGTTTGTTTGAATTAATAACCACCTTAACGAAATCACATAAAGAGAACTAAACCAATAATTTTATGTCTTGAAAGATTATATTCTTCGGTATGACTATAATCAATTAGATACAAGTATGAGAGTAAGAAACTCTAGTGATCCATAAACAAAAGGGTTCAAAATTTAAGTATCACCACACAATTAGATTCGCATCAATATAAATATTGATAAGATCAATATTTGAAAAACTTTCGATTCATGTCCATCAAGAAATTAAATGTAGTAAATCACATTAACAAACATATTTTATATTTGCATTCACTTTTTCGTCAAGTAAATTAATTCCTTTTAAGTAATAAGGAGTTATTATGCAAATTATTCATTACTAAATTATTAATAAAATAAATAAAATAGACTTAATTTGAAGATATCTTTGCATATATTGAGAAACAATACCTTCGTCATATTAAGATGAGACCAGAACAATACATTCATATTGCATATAAAACTAAAAGTATATAATGAGTCAAATACGGTAATTAGTTAGATAATTTATGCTAAATATATTTAAAAGTATATATTTAATTTTAATAGAAGGTATCTACCAATTCGCCATATTAGTATTGTCCAATATTTTATAATTTAATTTTCTCTGGTTAAGATTAACTCAATATTTCTTTCTACTATACTTCAATTACATTTCATTTTCTTAATACAATGATTTATTCAATAACTTGTAGTTCAACCATAACTGTTTAGAGTTTATAAAAGATAAAAACTCAACATAACATTATATTAGATATAACATTTATATTTTTCTAAATTAAGACGATATGTGTGTAAATGTTCGTGCTAAAATTGTCAAATGTGTGTAGTGTCATCTACAAATGTTTTCATTATCTTCTAGTCAAGTTATTTTCATGTCGTATTTCAACACAAAGACACATTCACATTTTTGTTGGTTTATTCCAAAAAAAAACAATTATGTCATTGTAATGCACTAGTTTATGTTATAAAATTGAGTGTCTAAAGAGAAATTAAACTAATTTGGTTTTAAATTTAGCTTATTGTGAAGCAGACTCAATACAAATATGACAAGTACGAGCCGAATTCTTTTAAAAAGACAAGTTGATATAATAACCGAACGCGAGTTAACAAACCGAAGCGATCAAATCTAACGAACAATAAATAATAACGAAGATACAAAGTCAATGACTAGCTACCGAGATTATAAAGTTAATTTACTTAGTTTTAGATATTTTGCACTATTTTAATATATATATATATATATATATATATATATATATATATATATAGGATTGATTTCTTTTGAGAACCGCTTTGAGTTTTAAGAACTCAAAAGAACTCAACGTAACAACTTTTTGTTTTTGAATTTTTTTACACATGTGTAATACGTAAGTGTAAGTAATGTACAAAAAATTACCATAATTTTTTACACACCGAATCGACTTTTTACACATGTGTAACTAAAGTTTAAACTTGTGTAATCAACAAAAATCTTTATTCTCTCTCCTGATTCTTTTTTAATCAAATTTAATGTCAGCCACATATTCTAACTCATTTAATTAAATGTGTGGTCCAAAATTGAGTTCTTAAAATTCTTACAACTCATCAAGTTCTCAAAATATCCATCCCCTATATATATATATATATATATTATGTTATGGCATTTGATATTATAATACCGTTTTAAGATTTAACGTAATTTTAACGACTTATTATTATTTTAGTATTATTTAACTCTTAATTTAACAAGAGATTGAGGAATATAACGTTTGTGAAATATTGATTTTAATGGAATTTTCAACTTTAAAACAATTACGTTAGTGTGTTATAAAGTTAACGAATTCATATTTAATAATATAATATTAATCAGGTTTTCACAAAACTTTAATGAAAACAAAAGTCGGTTTTTTGGTTAAAAGTGATATATATGTTTTATAACTAATATTATTTAACTTAAATTAATTTTATTACATTTATAAAGGTTTTCAATATTTTTTTTTTGATTTATAAAACAGTAAAAGATAAAGGTTTTATTAAAATAGTCACAAAAAAATAGCATGACCCGGGTTCAAACCCGGGTCCTTCCAGCCACAAACATGTGAGTTAAACACCGGACCAGAATGATATTTGGTTATTTTATGAAAACAGTTATTTATATATAAAAGGTCAAAGTTCATCATCTTCCTCATAACCCTAGATATTCAAAACTGATAATATGATCCTTTTTTGTTAAAATTGAGTTAGGGGTTTTGTTAGACCAGTTTAATTGATTAAAAACCATTAAATTATTACATGTAGCTATGCCTGAATGATCGTTAACTGCGGGTTAGCCGGAACTAGCTTAGTTGGACGAATTAAGGATTATTGAGAGTGTATTTGCTTGATTTGATGATTGTGGCAGGTTTAGTCGAGGTCTAGGGTCCTATTTATATTATCGGTTGGGGTGTATAGATGTTAATTCGTTTTAAATGAGATTGGAATATTTTATGACGACGGTTACGACGGATAACGTGGAATCCGGTGTTTAAAACTCATTTTTAATGTTGATTAAGGTTTATACGTTAAGGTCAAAGGTCAATACGGAAGTTAATCGAGTTAAAAACAAGAATAAAAAGGGTTTTTGGGCTGCGGACGCCATTTTCCGGTTGCCGGAAAATCGACGGGGAAGGAAGGGGGGGGGGTGCTGGTTTGGGTTATTTTAATATATTATTTAAATAAATTTACAAACTAGCCTCTCAAGTTCCATATGTTATAATTTCATAATTTAAATTAAAATTACATTAATAACCCTTGAACTTTGAAATGTTTAATAAATGGAATACAAGTTAGTATGTTCTGGATTATTTTCTTATTATATCTGGCTAGTTTGGAACTTGATTAAATAAAGACTTTAAATAATCGTAAATCATTGAGGATAATATATTATTGATAAACGGAGACTAAGAATACATTGAAACAACAAAACGAGTCGGTGTAACAAATATAAATACCAAAAACCAAATAATACATGAAACGAAACTTGTTAATTACATTAAAGTAATTATATAAAAACAAAACCAAAAAATTAAAATGGGTCGGGTTTTTCGAGTTTGAAAATTAACGAATGTTACAACTAAAATGGAACCTTTACAATTCAGGTTATAACAAATCGCTCATTCATTCATCTCAAACAAACCCTTACAAAAGCAATCGCCTTTTTCAATCTACGATCACCTATGACCATATCGATTTAATCAAGGTATGTTATTTGCTTTCTGATGTGAGCTAAATTGGACATACTTTTATAAAGCAGTTCTACACTTTGCATGGTTTTCGATTTCGTTTTTATGGAATGTCACATATAACTCGCTTATATATATTATTGTTATGTTTCTAAGAGACAACGAACTAAAATTTAATACATTTACTAAAACTGAGAACAAGTAAACATTCACAAATATATTAGTATTACTCTTCTAATTTTAATTAGTACTAACTAGTGTTTATTCCGGCGCGTTGCACTGGAATAGGTCGGTAAAACCCAAAGGTTGTCGTTTTCCAAACGTTAAGATGGTAAGTCGACGCGAATTAGGTCGATTTTGGTTGTGTGAGTTATTGTACGGTAACTAAAAGAAAAATAAAAACAAACAAACTATAAAATTTTAGGTGGACCAACTGGGTCACGTTGGTCGGTAAAAATCGAGCAAAATCCGAGTGTTGCGGGAGTGAGTTGGTAAACTCGGGCTTTATTGGTCTTGGGCATCGCAATGGTGAGTTGACGCAAATTTAGTCGGTTTTGGTTACCTTTGTTATGGTATCAGAACCAAAACAAAAGGGCCGGTAAATTCCAGGCAATGGTAAAACACGAATGTTGCGGCGAAGAGTTGATAAGATCCGAGCGTTGTTGTTTCCATGCATTGCTTGTGTGAGTTGACATAAATAACCGTTTATTTATCAAATTTAATAAAAAATAAAAAAATAAATAATTTAAGTTGACCAAATACAAGATCAAGTGGACTAATAATGATATGTCACCAAACTTTTCAATTATATTATATAATAATATGAATGATAACGTACACTTATTAATATGTATCGTTTTGTTTGTTTTAATGAATATTAAATTAAAATTACTCATGGATGTATTTAAATAAATTAATAAACATGGTTTTGTTTTGGAAGTAGACAAATAACGGTCAATGGGCCATCCTTAATGAAATTATATTCTAAGTTCGCCAAAAGCCCAACGACAATGTAAGGCCATAATCCCGGTGCGCTACTTGGACGTTGGATTTACTTATAAACTCAATTCTAAATATTAGAGTGAAGTAAAATTTTTCACGGAATAAATAAAAGTCAACCATTCATACATAAGTCTTAAAATTTAAGCAAACATTCAAACATGTCTTTAAGTTCAAATATGTAACAAAATAACATGAATTCCCATTCTTCAAATGCCGGCTTCTTATTCCCCTGCCATGTGTCCCTCCTCAAGCCAGCTATTTTATTCTACTCACGTGCATGCATACTAAAAGTCAGCTACGCTAAGTGAGTTCTAGTTAATCAGACAATATACATCACATTCACATTCTTATATATACATACCCGAAGATATATGTACCTGTTTACCTTTCTTTTATACATACATTCATTCTTACATCCATACATTCTTTCGTACTTTTATGCTACATGCATAATCATTCTATGTTTTAAAGAGCATTTCGCCCCACATACCTCAATATATTAGGGTCTGGTGCCCTTCATCCTCGGACATTATTAGGGCTCGGTGCCCTTCATCCTCGGTATTATTAGGGTTCGGTGCCTTCATCCTCGGATATTATTAGGGTCCGGTGCCCTTCTTTCCATACAACTATACATACATTTCATTATATATTTTTATATATAGTTTCATACACACTCTTAACCTTGTCTATATCATTTATCAAACATCCACATATCATACACTTACCACTTAACGTAAGTGTATTAAATAATCACATCGAGTATGCACACAACCCCGAAAACATAATAAGGAAATGGAGCTAGAAAATCACATGATTTCTGTATTTCTCTGAGTTAATTTTAATGCCCCTCCTTCCTGTGGACATCTAACTGTGTAATAATTATAAGTATCAGTTACCTACCTCTAACTATATCACACTTCTAGGTTAGTGAAATCGCTAGCTAACAGGGGTCTGGGGGCAGCTCCCCTGGCAGCGGGGTTCTAGGGGTAGTAACCCCTAGCGGGCCCAATGGGCAGAGCCCCTGGCTTGGAAAAAATTATTTTTATTAATAAGTCTTTACTAAAAACTTCTTCAGAAAATTAAACTTTAAACAATTCGAATCGAGTTTTCAAACCATTCGAATCGAGTTCCAATTCGATTCGATTTGATTCTTTTCAATTCCATTCGATTGTTTTTTCTAAACTAATCGAGTATCTCTAGAACTCGATTCAAACGTGGTTTTTCGTGTATTTCCTTCCTAATCAGATCTTGACATCCCATTATGCCCGTTTTACTGGTTCCGGGCCGTAACAACTTCATTTTCTCATTCTAACACGTTCCAAACGTCACTTGTTTGTCCCGTTTCATTCCAAACATCTTGTTTACGTTCAAGTATACATTTTTCTAACATAATAAGGCCTGATTTTCCTTAGTACCAAATCCTAGGGAAAACCAACCTAAAAAAACTTTACATCTAAAACGTACCTTTTAGGGTTCCGTTTTAATTAAGATATGCACCAACACGTTATCTTAGACGAATTTCTTGTTGTTTAATGATGATCGAACACGAAATCCAACCTTTCTTCAGCTCAGATCTAGGTCCAAAATGATGAGAATGTTTGTGTGTGTTTTTGAGTGTGTATGGAAGCTAAGTTGGTGGAATGAAGGTTTTAGGGAGGTTTAAGGGTGTTTATATACCCCTAAGCCCAAGGTGTAACAATCCGAACTTTTCGTTTATTGTTTTGATAGCCGTTACCCGACCCGTTTCTATGTTCGGGTAATTTAATCAATAAAATAATGCATTTATCGAGTTATTATTATTTATGTATATCATGTTTATTTAATTATCTATTATAACTTTGACTTATTTACAAAACCAACCCTAGACTTAGCTTTAACTCCTATTGTACCTATAAATGAAGTGCAGGGACTAAATTGCAATTTAAACTAAATAATATATATCATCTCCCGATCCAAACCCGTATCCAGGTTCAAACCTGTATTTGGATCCAAACCATGACCCGTTTGATTTCTTGTTGCTTAATCTTCGTATTATAATCAAAATTGATTCTCCAAATCGTTTTCATTGCCTAAAACGAACTTACACCGACGACTTAATTAGAGTATGAGATCAGAAATCGATGTTGTTGATCAAAATACGTCACCGACGTTACCAACTTAGTATTATGCCATTTAGAGCCAATATTTATTCAATTAAACTCGTCTAATCATTTCCGGCAAGCATCGCGAACCTAAACTCTCAAGTAATTGCATTATATCAATCTGTTGTTAGTATTTCCAGTTCGTGTTTGTGCCGTCACTATTTTTATCAAATATACCTTTAATTCATAACTGCTACATGTAATTGTCAAATGTTTCAGGTTCGTTTTTAAGCCACAGACAATAAACCTATGATGATTCAACCAAACATCAAACGATTTGGCCGATTGTAAATTCTTGGGTTCATAGGATTGGGAACGAAGGTTGGGTTGTGTATATAAATTATTGGTTCTACACGTTAACCAGGTGAGACACCAGCCTAGTTGGCTGGTGCATACGTGGTTAGGTTTGTGTGTACCGGCTGGAGGTGCGGGTTCGAGCCTCCAGCCCGTTTTTTGGTGTTTTATTTTTCATTTACGTTTTTAATTAATAAAACTTATTATAATTAATATAAAAGGGTAATCAAATATATTTTTTTTGAAAATTGGCACTTCTAGATTGACGTTTACCGTTTCTTTTTATTATATATATATATATATATATTAACAACTCAGATCTTTTCATTTAATATTATATCCATTACCCGACCCGTTTATATGTTCGGGAAATTTTATTAAAATACCGCAATTATCAAGTTAATATTATTTTATTATTTTTTTTATTACATTTATTTAACATACATATATAACTTTCAATTATATACAATCTTTACCCTACAATATATTTTAACCCAGTTTTGTTTCCACCCATATAGTAGAAGGATTTGGTAGAGGGTGTGTCGTTAAAGAATTTTAAGTTATCCGATCACTGTGTTGATTGTAAGAAGGGCAAACAGAAGAAGAACCGCACCCATCTAAGTTATTAAATTCCATTGATACTCTGCTTGAACGACTTCATATGGATTTATTTGGTCCAGTGAATCGTGCGAGTATTTCTGGAGACTGGTATTGCCTAGTAGTTAAAAATGCTACTAGAACAATGCTTCAATTGAATTTAAAAATATTGTATTGGTTTTCTTTTGTATCCATAAAGGAATTCATCAAGAATACAGTGCCCCATATGTACCACAACAGAACGGTGTAGCTGAAAGAAAGAATAGAACGTTGATTGAAGCTGCTAGAACAATGCTTGCTGATTCAAAGCTTCCTGTCCAGTTTTGGAATGAGGCGGTGAATACTGCTTGTTATACACTCAATCGAGTTTTAACTGTGAAAAGACTCAAGAAGACCAGTTATGAATTGTTGAATAATCGTAAACCTAATTTAAAGTACTTGGAACCATTTGGGTGTCCTTGTACTATGTTGAAAAAGGATGTGGGAAAGTTTGATGAAAAGGCCATTGAGGGTTATTTCTTGGGGTATGCGTCTCCTAAGAAAAGAGTGTTTAAATTTACGTCCGGTTGTATTGAATAATGGTACCATGTGTACTGTCAAAAGTACACTACTCCTTCTCAAGGAAAAGGTCCCGACTGGATTTTTGACTACGATGGTCTATTTAATTCGTTTACTCCAACAACTGATCATCCAGATGAAGATTTAGTTCGTGCTTATTTTGAAGAACATTTGGAAATTCCAAGGTTTTGATGTGTGTATAATGATACTCTCACAACTAAGCTATAAATTTATTAAACGAAATCCCAAAAGAAGCCACACAAAACCGGCAGGTGTACCGATCACTAATATTATAGCACTACGGAAGTCCGAGTATCGAACACAAGGACACTTGAAAACGTTAATGATACTTAACCCTAACCAAGACTCACCTAAGAATATTTAAATGATTTTTAATAATTAACTACTTAACCTAACTTACTTTAACTAAATTAATTAGCTAGACTTAACTTAACTTAACTTAACTAAACACTTGAAACTTAGAAACTTAACTGCAATCGGAGAAAACGTCTACCTAGGTAAGAATCATATTGAAGGTATAATAATGTAATGGATTGAGGACTCTCACGACACCGGTTCCTAAGGATGACTTAACTAAGGTTCACTCAAGAAAGCTAGATCACCTCTCAGTCTCACTAACAAACTCTAACTTACACTTAGTTGATTTTAAGAACAAACCGAGAAACGAATTGTTAAAGTGCTCTAATGTCGACTCTCCTCATGGTCTCACCGACACACTACCCTAATGGTGACGAATACTACGCAACCAAGGATAGAGGAACAATTCAACTTAACTTAAACTAGACCAACTAATCGCTCAAACACCCAAACCCGACAAGAACAAAACCCGCTCTCGCGCGATCCTAATTCTAACAAGCAAAAGTTATGAGACGAGTTTACTTCCTATCACCTCTCGGTCTCTAAGAAGGTGTTCACCCGCTGAATCTAATCAATTAATATACCCACTTAAACCCTACGGTTGATCACCCCGCAAACAATCTCTAGACACAAAGTAAAGAGTTCAAACAAGCTAAAATCAATCTAAACCTATTCAATTAATCAAAGCAAGAGGTATATGAGTATAACTAATAAATTCACAGCCCACACAACCTAATTCAATGTTAAACCAAACTTTTCATTAACAATTCAAGCCATGATGATCAACAATCCATAAAACTCATTAAAACCTAACAATATTCATCTAACCTAGGTAGAACTAATAAGTTTAGCCAATCATAATCAATGAACAATAGATTAAATAGATATAAATGATAAACATGCTCATATAAATCTGATTACAAAAGGTTTGAATGCTTAAAAACCAAAAACGAACTCACAAACGTTAAAATAGTCAAAACCGACAACCGAAGGATAAAAGATGTAACCGTAAGCTTGTCCTCCTTGGTTTCTCCTCTAGAGCAGGTATGGTGGCTGGAAAATATGAATAATTTCGTTCATAGGGTTTTAGGGTTTATATATATGTTTAAACACCTCCTTCCTAATATAAAATAGGTTAAAACAAGCCCACTAGACCCACTAGAAGACAAAATAGACATGGTAGCTGATTCTTGAACATTCTTGGTAGCCTTGGGACATGTTGGAATCTACCACATGCTTCTTGAATGGTATGACCAGGACGCGTAGCTCGAACATGACATTTTCTGACGTTTTTCGACTTTCAGCTCGTTTATCTTCGTTTTTACGTACCGGCTTCATCCGAGCTCCGTTTTAGCTGATTCTTTTTCCATTTGACTCGTTTTCTCGCTCTCTTCAACATGGAACCTATCACATACACAAACATTTAATTTCATGCAAGAAAAAGTTATATTCGTTAACAGTTTACGCACAAAACGACACAAAATCGGAATAAAACTCTATGTGTTTTGCAACACATCAAATATCCCCACACTTGTACCTTTTTCGTCCCTGAAAAAGAAATCTACACAGGATCATAACCAAATGAAAAACAACAAACTCCCAGATTATTTAACATTACTAAAGCACAAGAAACAACTCGACATATTGACCGCGATTGCCGATATTGTTGTCCACTTAAACCCAGCCACCAGCTAATCAAGCCCCCCTTTTGCATTAAACTTTTTAAGTCCAAAAATTAAGGCTACACCTACCCCATCTCAGACAAAGAGAGCTAGAAGAACTAGAGTCGAAGCAAACTGGCTCGACAAATCACCATAAGCCAAGGACTCGTTGATAGTACTAATTAGATGCACTCGGTGAAATTTGGATGGATGGATGGTTATGTGGAGGTCGTACGAGCTATTCCTAAATATTATTGGACTTTGTCCTATAAATTCCTAATTTGTTATTTATTGACTAAGAACCTTCGAGCCCCAATAGTGTATCCTCAGAGTCACTATCCCCTTGGTAACACGTAAACTCTAAGTCTAGTCTAGTATGTGCATCTTTGGCCTCTTTTACTAACTTTAAAGAATGCTCATTTGGCATTTTGCAATACATAACTTTCTTCACAAGCATTTTGCTTTTCTTGAACAACTTTTGAGAATACACAAACATAACTTTCAATACATACTTTTTTTTTTCTTTTCTTTTTCTTTCTTTTTTTTTTCAATCTTTTATATCACCCTAAAATATAAAACTATTTCTAAGCTCGTAGAAAGATGGACATGTGGTGTGTGCTGGTTTGAGTGCATCTAAGTATAACCATCTCAAAGTTTTTAGATTATGGTAATCCTCCCTAAGCATCGAAATTTGGTTTCACCGTTTTTCAAATTATTATATAAATAAAAACTGTTAAAGAGAACTATCAAAGCTAGTTGGGCCTACCGACACATCCCAAATCAGATATGTGAACCATCCCTTCTTTTATTATTATATTATATATTTCAAAAGTTCCAAGAGTTTGTTAGCACATTGGTAGTAATATCATTTCCTGCTTAACGTAGAACAAAAACAATTTTCAAGGGACATTTTTCTTTAAATTTTTTACTTTAAATATTAACTCTCAAGATTTTCAATATTCTTTTATTTTTATTAAAATGAAAACGTCAGTTCCCCATCCCCACACTTAAATTTCACATCGCCCTCAATGTGAGACAAGGAAAAGACAAAACTAAACATAAAGAAAAATAAAGTGGAACAGACTCCCCTGGTATATGTGATCATGAAAGTGTCCGGTGAATCATGTTCCTCGCTCTCCTATTCGAACGCAAGCTTAAAACTCCAATGCTCTCTATCAAGTTATCACTAACGAACGAAAGCGGCAATCCTTATGCAAATTGCATCCCCACACTTGTTTAAAACCCCAGCTCATCAACCGTCATCAACCAACCAAGGAATAACCTGCAAGTAAGAGAAGAAACACCCGGCAAAACTCGGAAATATAAATAAAAATGAAAATAAAATAATAAGGAAAGATATTACCGGGTTGCCTCCCGGGAAGCGCTAAGTTTATTGAATAGTCTTCAGCTGGACTCGCTCCCGAAACCTCAATCAGGAGGCTTCTCCTTTATCCTCTTCCCATCGACGCTCCTCAACACTCTTCTATTACAATTAGTCGGGAAGAAACCAATTGTACAACTCTCATGGGCCCGACCATATGAATTAAACTCGGCCCACCAACTCTTGAATTCCCCCAAAAATGGTTCAATGAAGTGAAACGGAGAAGTCAATCTCTTCATCACACTACGATTTCTTCGCCCAGAAATCCTCCTTCTAGTTCTTTTAGCCAAACTTTTAAACCTTAACACGTCCCGAATAGAGATTGAGTACGGTTCATGTTTTGGTTTTTCACATTCAAAGTGCAATGGTGGAAAGACTGATTCACCAACTACCTCATGGATCTCCTCACAAGGCTCATTCTTGATCCCCGCACTTCGCTTGTTATACAATAGATCCTCAAGCAACTTCAAATCGCCAAGTGGGTCAAACTCTCATTCATCTATCATGGTGAAATCCATCAACTCTTCACCAAACTCATCCTTAAATTCTTCCTCCCAAGAGGGAACATACTCCTCTACTCTCTGTTCCTCCATTCCGGTATCTTCAATCTCACTTAGGGTTTCAAACAAAGGTGAATAAAAAGGTGGAATATATTCCAAATCCTTTCTAATGGCGAACAATACATCGTCCATTATTGATTCCAGTTCTGGGGTTGGCTCTAATATATTTCCCGATAAGTCTTTATACCCTAAGAAGTTTCCCATTTGATCATATGCAAATTGGTATGGAGGAGGCTTTGCCACAAGTGATTCCCATGAAGCTTTCCGTGCCTCGGTTTATATCCTCCTTCGCTCATAAGCATCATGTACCCAGTGATCTCCGCCACACACTTTGCACCATGGCGTTCCAACCTGTCGTCCGAACATATTTCCTGTAAAGAACACTCAAAATAAAAGGATCACGGGCACCAGATAAAAATAGAATAAAATACTAAAAATAAAATTAAACTAAAACTAAACTAATTAAAATAACTAATCAAATATAAATATACGAAAATAAAGTCGGTAAATCCCAACTCTGGTCGTTCTCAATACGCCTCAAACCGTGTCTCCGGCAACGGCGCAAAAAACTTGATGTGTGTATAATGATGCTCTCACAACTAAGCTATAAATTTATTAAACGAAATCCCTAAAGAAGCCACACAAAACCGGCAAGTGAACCGATCACTAATAGTATAGCACTATGGAAGTCCGAGTATCGAACACAAGGACACTTGAAAACGTTAATGATACTTAACCCTAACCAAGACTCACCTAAGAATATTTAAATGATTTTTAATAATTAACTACTTAACCTAACTTAATTTAACTAAATTAATTAGCTAGACTTAACTTAACTAAACACTTGAAACTTAGAAACTTAACTGCAATCGGAGAAAACGTCTACCTAGGTAAGAATTATATTGAAGGTATAATAAGGTAATGGATTGAGGACTCTCACGACACCGGTTCCTAAGGATGACTCAACTAAGGTTCACTCAAGAAAGCTAGATCACCTCTCAGTCTCACTAACAAACTCTAACTTACACTTAGTTGATTTTAAGAACAAACCGAGAAACGAATTGTTAAAGTGCTCTAATGTCGACTCTCCTCTCGGTCTCACCGACACACTACCCTAATGGAGACGAATACTACGCAACCAAGGATAGAGGAACAATTCAACTTAACTTAAACTAGACCAACTAATCGCTCAAACACCCAAACCCGACAAGAACAAAACCCGCTCTCGCGCGATCCTAATTCTAACAAGCAAAAGCTATGAGACGAGTTTACTTCCTATCACCTCTCGGTCTCTAAGAAGGTGTTCACCCGCTGAATCTAATCAATTAATATACCCACTTAAACCCTACGGTTGATCACCCCGCAAACAATCTCTAGACACAAAGTAAAGAGTTCAAACAAGCTAAAATCAATCAAAACCTATTCAATTAATCAAAGCAAGAGGTATATGAGTATAACTAATAAATTCACAGCCCACACAACCTAATTCAATGTTAAACCAAACTTTTCATTAACAATTCAAGCCATGATGGTCAACAATCCATAAAACTCATTAAAACCTAACAATATTCATCTAACCTAGGTAGAACTAATAAGTTTAGCCAATTATAATCAATGAAAAATAGATTAAATAGATATAAATGATAAACATGCATATATAAATCTGATTACAAAAGGTTTGAATGCTTAAAAACCAAAAACGAACTCACAAACGTTAAAATAGTCAAAACCGACAACCGAAGGATAAAAGATGTAACCGTAAGCTTGTCCTCCTTGGTTTCTCCTCTAGAGCAGGTATGGTGGCTGGAAAATATGAATAATTTCGTTCATAGGGTTTTAGGGTTTATATATATGTTTAAACACCTCCTTCCTAATATAAAATAGGTTAAAACAAGCCCACTAGGCCCACTATAAGACAAAATAGACGTGGTAGCTGATTCTTGAACATTCTTGGTAGCCTTGGGACATGTTGGAATCTACCACATGCTTCTTGAATGGTATGACCAGGACGCGTAGCTCGAACATGACATTTTCTGACGTTTTTCGACTTTCAGCTCGTTTATCTTTGTTTTTACGTACCGGCTTCATCCGAGCTCCGTTTTAGCTGATTCTTTTTCCATTTGACTCGTTTTCTCGCTCTCTTCAACATGGAACCTATCAAATACACAAAAATTTAATTTAATGCAAGAAAAAGTTATATTCGTTAACAGTTTACGCACAAAACGACACAAAATCGGAATAAAACTCTATGTGTTTTGCAACACATCAGGTTTGCAAGTTCAAATGATGATGAAGCACCAATTGTTGCTCAAACTGAAGAACCTGACAATGAGTCTCCTGTTTATTATGATAATGCTTCTACTTCATCTGATGAGAATGCTGTTGTAGATCAAGTTATTGAACTTGGTAGTGATGTTTCGTCTCCTGAATTAGGTGAACATTACACTAATTTATTTGAAAATATTGCTGTTTCTGAGAATCCTACTCTCAGGATTCACAATTACCATTCACAAGAAAACATTATTGGAGAACTTGATGTGGGAGTTCAAACACGACATCAAGTTGCTTCTTCAAGTGAAAATAATGTCTTATGTGCTTATGCTGACTTTCAGTCGTCTGGGACTGTAAATCTTGCTAAATTCACTTGTTTTCTATCTCAAGTAGAGCCAACGAATCCTCGTGTGGTACTTGAAGATCCTTCTTGGTTAGAAGCTATGCAAGAAGAATTACAGCAATTTGTACGTTTAGGTGTTTGAGATCTTATCGATAAACCTGCTAGAGTCAAGAAGGAAATTCTGACTAAGTGGGTATATAAGTGTAAGAAAGACGACCGTGGGGTAATTGTGAGAAAAAAAGCACGATTAGTTGTGCAAGGATTTCATCAGCAAGAGGGTATTGATTACACTGAAGTATATGCTCAAGTTGCAAGATTAGAGTCGATTCGAATCTTTCTGGCATATGCTGCTTACAAGAATATTAAAGTTTATCAAATGGATGTCAAGAGTGCTTTTCTAAATGGTGAACTTCATGAGGAAGTGTTTGTTTTACAGCCTCCAGGTTTTGATGATCCTGATTATCCTGACCGTTTTTACCGATTAAACAAGGCATTATATGGTCTACATCAAGCCCCAAGAGCTTGGTATAGCACACTTGCCGACCATCTGACGGATAATGGTTTCAAACGTGGAACTGTCGACTGCACTTTATTTTATAAAAATATTGGTGATGATCTTCTACTCGTTCAGATTTATGTTGATGACATAATCTTTGGGTCTACAAAAGACACGTTGTGTAAGGAGTTCGAGCAGTCTATGCAAACCAAGTTCGAGATGAGTTCGATGGGAGAGATGAATTTCTTTTTAGGGTTGCAGGTTTATCAGTCTGCGAAGAGAATCTTCATTCATAAGATAAAATATGTGAACGACGTCTTGAGCCGATTCAAGATTACTGCCGGAAAAATCCCTTCTACTCCTCTTCCCGTGGGTCATAATTTATCACCGGATGAATTGGAGGATACCGTTGATCCGACCCTCTATCGTGCTATGATTGCTTCTTTAATGTATTTAACTGCTTCTCGACCCGACATAATGTTTGCTGTTTGTTTATGTGCTAGGTACCAAGCTAGTCCCCGAGTGACTCACCTGGCAGCGGTTAAGCGTATTCTTCAATATCTGAGGGGAAATCCTGACATCGGGTTATGGTACCCCAAAGATGATACTTTCGATCTTATCGCTTACTCAGACTCAGACTATGGAGGATGCAAGATCAATTTCAAGTCTACTACAGCGGGATGTCAAATCTTTGGAAGCCGGCTTGTTTCCTGGCAGTGTAAGAAGCAGACAACGGTCTCCGCTTCAACTGCTGAAGCTGAGTATGTTGCAGCCTCGAGTTGCTGTTCCCAGGTTTTGTGGATACAACAACATCTTCGCGACTACGGTTTGAAGTTTCTTACTACTCCCATCTTGATTGATAATTCTGCTGCTATTAGTATCACCAAAAATCCCGTACAACACTCTAAAACGAAATATATCAAAATTCGATATCATTTTATACGGGATTGTTATGAAAAGAAATTAATTGATCTTGAGAAAGTACATACTGATTTTCAGAAAGCCGATCAATTTATCAAAGCCTTTGATAAAACACGCTTTAACTTTTTTCTTGGCTTTAATGGATTGAAGACCATTGCTGAGATCCTAAAATTAGGATGATTATTTTATTTTAGTCTATTTTAGTTTTAATTTTAATTTTAGTTTTAGGTTTTAGGGGGTGATTCTTAGAAAATACAAAAATATTGTGCTTTTAGTTTGTATAGATAAAACCCAAAAACATTAGAAAACTTTGAAAAATCAAAAATATTGTGTTCTTTCTTGTTTTATTTTAATATCTGAAAAACCAAAAACATTTTAAAATTAGAAAATACCAAAAAGACTCTGATTTCTATTTGCACTAACAATTTTGAAAAAGTAAAAAAGAATGTGAATTTCTCGTTTTGTAAAAAGAAATCCGAAAAGACAAAAAGATTGTGTTTTTAAGTTTGTAAAGAGAAAAACCAAAAAGATTTTCGCTTATGTTCGCTGAAAATTATGCCATTTGTTTCTATTTTGAAGGACATATACTTGTATATGTTTGGTCCTGATAATTTCTTGTAAACATTCGGGTTAGCCATTCATCTGACAAATGGAAAGTACTTGGGGCATTCGTTAAGTATTATACTCTATCTTTTAGCTGAGAATTATGTCAGTTATTTAAGTCTGTGAAGCATGCTTGCATGTATTGGTCCTGTTATCTACTTGTAGATGGACATGATAGCCATTAATTTATGAACTTAAAGTAACTGGGGCGATTAAATTCTTTTTATTTTATGCTCCTCAAAATTTTGTGTTTTTGAAGCAAAAAGAGAAAATGATAGTACATTGATTATTTGACCCCATATCCCGAAAGAAATAAGCTTAAAAGGCTGAGTGCTTAATCATTGGTGTACTGATAGGTGTTAAACAAGCTGTTAGAGTAAAGTAAGTGATATAAACCTAAAGAAAGGCCAAATTGAAAGAGGTGTTAGTCTCTATCAAAAGTCTCGGTGAGGATGCCAGAAATGTAATAACCAGTCATACTCAAGACTTATAGCTGTTGATCTCCCAAAAATTATAATAAAGCAAATAACAAGCATTAGGATTTTGGACACTGTGAGTCTTTATGCGGCTTAATCATCTGGGTATTCATATGCATGAATATTTACTCACTTTCAGAGCAAACCCAAAGTCATTAAACTTGATCACTACTGTACTTCGTACAATCCAAATTACTGACTTGATCAAAATCCGCTGTTAGTCATACAATTGTTCCTCCCTGCGTGCGTCTCAATACCAATAAGAAACGGACCCCAGGGGATACAATGTATGTAAGCCGACAGATGGACTCGTGCATACTCACTCACAATAAAGGAAACTTGATGCGTTGCTCAAAATTTCAAAATGGGTATTCAAAACTTTGATCTACACTATAATGGTTTAAGTCAAGTTGGGGTGATTTGGAAAAAATCAAATTAAGCTTGAACCGAGAATAGGGGCTGATGGTTTCTGATATTCTGTGCATTAATTGAACCATAAATCATATCACATAAATGCTCGAAGGTTTGTTATAAGATTTAAGTAGACAACAATATCAATGACCGACTTAACGCCAGTCATAATATCGCTGAAATATAAAACTGTGATGGAAGGACATTTTAGTCAATATGATTCTCTGCTCAAACTCAATAAAAACACAAAAATATGTATTGCTTTTGAAAAATCATAGAAAATCACAAAATAATTGTCTATTTTTTAATATTCGGATATTTTTGTAAATACATTCTTTAATTTTTTACAAAATACCAAAAATATTTTATCTTTTTAATTTACATATCATTTAATATCTTTAAAGTTATGTTTCGAAAACGTGAAACACTTTTAATGTATTTGATTATCGGGATAAAGGTCTTCGGTAATTCTTTTAAGTTAATTTTTTTTTATTTATTGGATTATATTTAATTAATTCTTTATTTTTAATTATTTAAGTTAAAATTAAATAAAATTTAATTCGTTAAGTATGGATAACGAATTAGGTGGTTTTCTAGCGAACAACTTTCTAGTTCGCTCACCTAATTCGCTTCCGCACTCTGTAACGAACCACTCTTACTTCGTTATACATATTTAACGAATCAAGACGCGATATATGTCTTGTTCGCTACTCTGATATAACGAATTGGGATAACGAATTGCCTGATTCATTCGTTATTTAAAAATTCAAACGAATCTCTTGATTCGTACATAGGATACATTGGGTAGCGTGTAAGGCTATATAAGACAGGTTACACGAACCGTCCTTTCACTATTCACCATCTTCCTTACACCTAAAGTCACCCTTTTCAAATTTTTTCTTTGATTTTTGACCTTCGAATTTCTATCTTTCAAGAATATCATTGTGTTGCTCAAGTATAGACGATCACATCTTTGTGATTTTCGTCAAAAATGATGTTGTGTTGATAAACTAATTATGTATTCTTTTGTTCTAAGGGTTTTCCGAGTTCAAAACTCTGATTTATTTATGATATACTGTGTTTATATAGTTGATGTATAGTTATTTGTGGTCGGAATGCGATTCCGAGACCCTTGGTGACTTTAATCGAAGTATGATTCCTGTTTGCCGGGTCGATTGAGTGTTTATGGTTTCGGGGTTTTTATACTTTGGTTAACCTAAGTTATTTCTTGGTTTTGAGCCTCAATCTCAACATCATGTGCTTTGTAATATGTTTCCGAGATCACTACACATAATGTTTCGATTATCCGACGATAGTTATGGATTAATTGAAGCTTGATTCGTGTTGTTGACTTTCGATGTTCATATTAATTTTGACTTTGACTGTGTGAGTCAAAGATCAAGTCTATTTATTGACCATTCGTTAATCTTAGTGAACTGGAACTGTTTTGTGTCCAATTCGTTAGGATAATACATGAACTAGACTAGCGAATCACCTGGTTAACGAATCAGACTTGGATTTGTCAATTTGACACGAACTGATAGTTAGTTCGTTATATTTAATAGTTTTGTTTGCTAGTTTATCTTCGTTAACGTATTTACATGATAGCGAATCACTTGATTCGTTACAAGATTGTAACGAATCAGAGTGATAATCATACGAATGACATTCTCATTTTGAAATTTTTTAAAGTTTAATTACCTGTTATATTTAATAAATTATCCCAACCGTTTAAACGCGTCGATATATCGATTACACAACATCTAAATTTACATACACTATCCATACACATGACATAAGTGCTAAATATATATTACATCTTCACATTACTTATACACGTTTAAATTTTCATTCAGTTGAAATGCTGATCAATTAAATCAATATCTACCGGTTGCCGATCAAGGGCAACAAGAACAACCAAAAAAAGAACAACCACCTCAACAGGAACAACAAGATGAAATTATTTTGTTACCATAAGAAGCACAACATATGTGCTTATGTTGACTCAGACGTTGCTGATGTAGCTACATTTGGAGATATGTTGGCTTTTCTAAGACGGTCAGTGATACATTCCGCCATCACTGCTCGACCTAAGGTGTATCTGAGTATTATCAGGCAGTTTTGGGCTACTACTGAGTATGTTGAAGTGGAGAATCATATTCGAGCAACGATTAATCAAACTCCTATTACAATTGATGTTGAAGTTGTTCGGCGTGTGTTTCGATTTGATGACAATGATGACAACCCGAGTTAATTTGACAAGCAACTGATCAAGGGTTTGTTTACACGTGTGCGTTATGGTGGAGACATTGATAAATCTATGTTGAATAAGAATGGATTATGCCCACCATACAAGTATCTTCTCAATGTTCTAATTCATTGCATGAGTGGTCGTCGTGGCGGATTTGATGAATGTAGACTCAGTTTGCAATCAACCTTTGTAGCTTTAATTCTGAACAAGCCATTTAACTTCTCGGAGCTAGTCTTCGATCATTTTAAAGAACAAGTTCAGCAAACGATTCAGTCGAAGAAATTTTTAATGTATCCTCGTTTCTTTCAGTTGATTATTCAAGATTTGATACCTAATTTAGCTATTGATCAGACCTTGGTGAATGATGTGCTTCCTATGGAACACATGACAACGGATACCGTGTGTCGAATGTCGCTTTATAGAAAGGGAATGCCAACGGATAAACGAATGATTGGTCATATAATTAATCCGAATTATGTATGTCCTCCTAATGAACGCTGGATCCATGACGACTCTGATTCCCAGCGTGAAGGGGGAGAAGGTGGGAACGATGATGATGATAATAATGATGGAGATGGTGGGAATGGTGGAGCTGGTGATGCTGCTTTTCAAGAACAACAAGATGCAGTAAATGTTGCGTTAGCTGCCACCATTGCAGCTCAACAAGAAAGAAAGAGAAAAGGAAAAGAAGTGGCAACTGGAGAACCATCAAAGAAAAGACATGTATCAGCTGGGGCAGGGGTAATTATTGGTGTGCCGCCACCTCGTCAAACAACGTCTCAACGCTCGGTAGTGCCTCGTACTACTAGCACTCCGATGCTCACATTAACAACAACGATGATGTCTCATGAAAGGCTTGGTCTAATTCCACAGATGGCTTTATCTGAAATTCCAAGTGTTGGTACATGTTTGTCAGTAGTTCATAGTCTAGTATTTGTTATCGAGTCTGTAATATAGTTAATGGTTTGTTTATGTTTTGTTTTGTAAACTAGCGAAGTTATCAGCAAGTTCGCTATGGCGAACTTGCTGATTTAGCGAGGTTACTGACAACTTCGCCAGTGGCGAAGTTGTCGTGTTTAAATACACTGTTTCAGCCGAAACAGAAGAGGACGTGAGTTAGGGTTTTTGGTTACGCTTTGTTTCGTTTTGTTCTCTGTAACAGTGACTTACTGTCACGTGTTTAGTTATTCAATATAACGTGTTTACCTTATAGCTCGTGTTCATTGTTCGTGTATTCAATCTCTACAATATCTACACTCGTACCTATATACGCAGGGATTCCGCACCTGCGTTGTTAGAGATTTCCCGTGTACGATCCGCGTTCAGGAACCTACAATTGGTATCAGAGCCATCGGCTCGATTGTGAGGTTCGGGATTTCACGCGGGTGTAGATTTCGTTTCATTTCGGGTGTTACCGGGACGAGTTTTTGGTGTGTTTATTCATTCTAGCTACCTACCAGTGTGTTTAAGCCTTTAAACCTTCAAAATTCTCGTTAAAATCCGAGTTTCAGATCTGAACTGTTCTTCGCGTTCATCGGGCGAAGTTGCTGAATTCAGGCGAAGTTGCCGTCACTGAAATTAGGGTTTTGGCGAAGATATAAGGATTAGCGAAGTTAACCACAACTTCGCTTACCTCATAAGTTCGCCTTAGCGAAGTTACGAACAGGCGAAGTTGACTTTGGGCGAAGTTGACTTCTCGGCGAAGTTAAAAAAAAAAAAAAAAAAAAAAAAAAAAAAAAAAAAAAAAAAAAAAAAAAAAGTCTGGAACGCTCGCTTACACGAAAATTTGCCCAAGCCATTTTTATCAGTCGGGAAGTCTTCAGAAAAAGTTTGGCAAAAATAAAATTTTTTTTTTTTTTTTTTTTTTTTTTCGACAAAATTTCCCGGAAATTTAAAAAAAAAAAAAAAAAATAGTCTTCAAGAAGGATGTCATCAATCAACATCTCAGACTTAGTCAAAATGGAAGTCGAAGCGGGATCTGCTACTAAGGCCCCAAGATTGCTGAAAGTAACCGATTTTGTGGCGTGGAAGGATAGGTTCATTCAGTATATTAAATACCAGGATGCAAAGATGTGGGTGTGCATCCAGGATGGATATATTCCACCGTCAATGGAACACGAAGGTCGGGATGTGGTAAAGAAGTACAGCCAGATGGAGGAAGAAGAGAAAAAGATGTATGAGGCCGAGAGCAAGGCCCATGCTGCAATTACTATGGCTCTTCCTCAAGAGATTCTCCATACATTCAGGAAGTACACTTCTGCACGAGAGCTTTGGGATGCTCTTGAGAATAGATTCGAAGGGAACGCTGGTATTCGTGCCTCGAAGATTAAGCTATTAAAGACCCAGTTCTCTGTCTTCAAGTATTTGAAGAACGAATCGCTCGATGATATTATCACTCGATATTATCATCTAATGACGGAGCTGAACAACTATTCTATTGCTTACAGAGAGGAGGAAATAGTTGAGAAACTTCTCGATGCTCTCCCACCGAAGTGGGAAATGTACACTGTTCTAATGAGGGAAGACAAAGACTTTCCTAATTATGACTTGGAGACAGCAGTAAACAAGCTCAGAACCTTTGAGCTTAATATGGTTCGTAAAGAGACGCCAATGGATCAGGTTCAAGACCCTGGTATGTATGGTGCCAAAGTTAACTCAGGCTCAAGTTCGAAGCCTGAATCTGCTGCTTACTACTCCAAAGGAGAGTCAGGTTCTAACTCTTCTCATGAAGGGAATATGTCAGTAAACATGAACGGTGATGTTTGCTTTGTTGCTGGAGGATCAAGTGCTTCAAAACCTCAAGCATCCAAGAGTAGTTTCTCTCCCAGTGCTTCAAGCAATAACTACTCTAAGATGCCAATGAGTGTCAAATCTGCTGAAGAGCAGTTTGCACTCTATGCTTCGTTTATTGCTTCATATGAAAACTATATTCAAGGAAAGGTTGTTGATCCAGCGATGCTGGATGAAGACTATGATCAAATAGATGCTGATGATATGGAAGAGATGGATTTACAATGGCAGATGGCTATGATAGTAAGGAGAGTGAAGAGGTTTATGAGGAAGACGGGGAGAAAGTTTGTTGGTGACAGGCCAGGGTTCGACAAGTCTAAAGTGAGGTGCTATAATTGTCAACAAAATGGGCACTTTGCTAAAGACTGCAGAATCGAGAGAGTTGAACGTGGTCAAGGCCGGTCTGCACAGCACACTGAGGTTAATAAAGAAATCAATGCCATGATGTCCAGAGAAGCAGGTGAATACAACTGGAACCTGCATTCGAATGAAACTGGTGAGCAGGCAAACATGGCTAAGGTAGAGAATGAAGAATGTGAGAAGATTACTGGAGAAGAGAAAGCTACTGGAAAAGAAGCAGCTTTCATGGCAGATAACAAGGATCAACTCTCCGAGGTAAGTACTAAGCCTATTTGTAATAAATGTGAGCAATTGTCTGAGCAACTTGCTACCATAACTGATCAGTATGTTCGTTTAGATGCTGAATTTAAAACTCTTAAAGAAGATCACCATTTTATGAAAGCAAGAGAAAACAGTTATAAAGTTAAAATAAAAGCATGTGAAAAAGACGTTAAAAGCTTAAAAACAAAACTTGCTGAGAAAATCGAAGTAATTGATCTAAGTTATGAGGTTTTAGAAGAAAAAACTAAACTTATTGCTGATCGAGAAAAGCAGATTGCTGACCACCAGGTGAAAGTGGTGGAACTGAACCGCAAACTTGAGCAGTTCAGAAATTCCTCAGCTATTCTTGATCATCTCGTTAGTGATCAAGGTACCTCTGCGAAGAGGGGAGGAATTGGTTATCACGAGGTTCCACCACCTTTTAACCACAATTATACTTTTAATCCTAGTGTTCAGAAATCTGTTGATTTCGAAGTTCCTCAGACAGCTCCAATCAAGGTTACAAGTAAAGAACCAAGCGTTAGTAGTGGCGAAATGAGTTCGCCTGTTTCAAGTGTGAAAGTCTCTATTTCAAGTCCAGTCTCACCTGATTCGGGTAAATCATCCGAGTCGGGTAAGACAAAAGAGAAGGTAGTGTTACCCACTAGTGGAGAAAAAGTTAAATCAACTAAAATGAGTACTCCACTCAACCCATATGTCCCACCTTATGTGAGACGTACGGTTGGTAATACTGCCTCCACATCTAAAACATCTGCTGAAAAGAAAGCTGAACATAGGTGTTGTTTTAGATGTAATCAAACAGGGCACCTTGTTGCTGATTGCCCTCTGAAGCAACGCATCAGAGAGGTGAGGCCCTCGAAAACTGAGACTAAGGTTTTTGGTAATCGTTTAAATGTTCAAAATGAAAACCATTCAAATTTGAGAGATAATACAGGTTTTCAAAGAAACACATCTCGTTTTTACACTACTAATAACCAAACCAAATGCTATAATTCTTTTGTGTCTCTTAATGTGCGTCGTTTTGGTTGGCCTCACTATCAGTCTCCAAGGAGGTATCCTGTTAGGACTTGTGGAAATTTTTCTAATGCTAACTTTGGTCAGCCAAGGTGTGTGAGTTCGGTTGAGAAGGTTAATCGACCCAAGACCAAGAGGTCTTGGGTCCCCAAATTTTAATAATCTCTTTTATTTGTGCAGGAACAGTTGAACAGGGTTTCCAATAATCTTTGGGTTGTGGACAGTGGCTGTTCCCGGCACGTGACTGGTAACAAAAATTTGTTACAAGATTTAAAACCTGTTCAAGGAGCGAGAGTCAGTTTTGCCGGTGAGAGTGGAGGCAAAATAACAGGAAGGGATACGGTAACTAACGGGAAGATGACGTTAGAAAATATGAACTTTGTTGAAGAGCTGAAGCTCAATCACGAGTAACCATGTTTTTTTTTTTTGTGTTTATTTAAAAAAAAAAAAAAAAAAAAAAAAAAAAAAAAAAAAAAAAAAAAAAAACGTCACTATTGCTTAAAATTAGTCGGTTACCTCAGTTTGATGGACATATTCTCGGATATGTTTTGGTCCTCGTTCCTACTTGTAGAGAATGAGGGTCGCCATTAACCAGATGACTGAAAGTGACCGGGGCGGTTATGATGTGTTTTCTTTCTGTCGCTGAAAATTAGTCGTTCATACTTAGTTACAAGGACACATACTAGTATGTGGTCGGTCCAGTTGATCCATTGGATCTTCAGGATTGCCGTTTACCTGAAGACTTTGTCGTGATCGGGGCGAGTTAAGTCAAAATGTTTTTTTGGGAAATGAAATTACCTTTCAAGTCTATTACTTCGTAAGAAGTTCTTTGCTGTGTTTAACAGAAAATTGATCCAACCTTGGAAAATGATATATATACTGATTGTGTGGGCTTAACTAGTGAAGTTATTAAGCTTAAAAGACTTTAGAACAATCATTGTATGTCATGGTGATTTTTATGGTGCGTAAAAGTGTATGTGATACTAACTTAAATTACTCGAGTTTACGTGGAAACTTCTTAAGAGTTTTGTATGTCTTCATACAGATCTTTCCGAATGATAGGCAGAAAAGCAACTACCCAGTCATACACGAGCCCGTGAGTGTTCTGATTCCCGTGAAGAAAGCATTTCAAGACACTGCAGTGATCCAGATTCGGGACTTGCAGTAGTTTAGTACTCCGATGAAAACTCTTATGTGTGATTAAAAAAAAAAAAAAAAAAAAAAAAAAAAAAAAAAAATAAAAAAAAATAAAAAATGTACTTATGAGAAGTAGTGACAATAAACACGAGAACCGACACTTCTCAAGATTTCTCAAGTTTGGAGTAAGAAGAAAACGGGAAGCAGACAACGAGTATCTACAAGTTAATCAGACACTATGGGTCGAAGTCAATTCGGGGTGACTTGGGTATAGCCAAATACGCTTTGAGAATAGATAGAAGGCATCATTACCTCTGAGTTGTTGCCAACTTAAATTTTTGAGCTTAACTGAACCTTAATCCGTATCACAGAAACAATGAAAACCATTTAAGTTATTACATGCTTATAACCTGCTTCTCTATGTCATAATACAGCCAAACACGGATCCAAGTGACAGTCACGTAGTTAGTATGATTCCTGTTAGGATCTTTTCTAAAACATGGTGGTCCCCTGACTAGACTGAAATTTGATCCCTTGTTTCGTAAAATAAGTTTTTCCTATATTTTAAGTTGTATTAATTTTGACTGGTTACTTGGACATGACCATTTTAGTTATAACTCTTTTTGGAAGCTTCCAAGGTTAAATGACAAATTTTTCAAACTTAAAGGGCTGATTTTGTAGTTACTGGCGAAGTTGTTGAATTTGGCGAAGTTGTTGAATTTGGCGAAGTTGTGCTTAACTTCGCCATGGCGAAGTTATTCGTAACTTCGCCAGACACAACTCCGCCCTATATATGTTCTGTTTCAACACTGTAGCTCTTTCATAAATCTTCCGGCGAACATAAAACCTCAAATCCTTCGGCGATCTTTATACTCAATCGTCTTTTCGATCTTGTGTTTCTTGTTACTATTATTCTTGTGGTATGTGTTATCACTTGTATCTTACCTCTCTCGTTCGTAATAGTTTACCCGGTTCGAGACCTTGGATCGTCGGTCTTTCAAAACCAAGTTTTTCCGACCCTTTGTTACGTGATCATGGACGAGCCTTACGTCTCAAATCCTTTGAAATATGTTGTTCTTCACTTATAAATCATCGATTTTGTCCGAAAATCATCGGACAAAATCGATTGAATCTGAACAGTCGCTGGTTCTGGTTCTGGCGAAGTTAAGGTTTTGGCGAAGTTATCCTCAACTTCGCCGGTGGCTGAAGTTCGCCAATGACGAAGTTGTCCCCAACTTCGCCCTCGGCTTAAGTTCTCCGGTGGCGATGTTAACCGTAACTTCGCCAAGAATTTAACTTCGCCTATTTCAAATGCCTTATCAGTTTTCAGACGAACTTAAGGACGAAGCGAAGTTGTCTCCAACTTCGCCTCACCCTTAACTTCGCCTGTACTGGTTACCTCACAACTTCGCACTTGGTTCTATGCGAACTTGTGGAATACACTACTGCTCTCTAACTTGTCTTGTTTGGTGCAGATATGGCTGCTGTTGGAGGAACTGGTGGTAATGACGGTGATGACCAACGACAATTCTTTCCATCCCACAACCAATATATCACCTTAGATCCAGATGCACGAGGCTTAGATGATTTCAGGGAGATTATCACATTTCTCCAGCGATCAAGGATATTTCATGCTTTAACGACAACACTGCCCATCTCCCTGCCAAACATTGAGGACTTCTGGAAGACAGCTTACCTTGATTGCAGGGCTGAGCCTTCGGTGATACGAGCAACCGTAAATGGCCAAAACATACAATTCTCTTCTGAGGATATACGGTTGGCTCTGCAGTTCGGTGCAGAAACCAGAGATGACCCTACGGAATTCACAGCTCCTTTCCGTGATGGAGCATATTTGAGAATGGGTTATTCGGGTCCGCTGGGGGACTCACAAAGGAGGAAAGGCTTTCTGCTGGACCAATGGCGGTTCTTGATGCATGTGTTGATTGTTTGCATGTCCGGCAGGAAGGGAGGGACAGACGGAATGGGGGCAACGATGCAATCGGCTATGCTTGCGCTGACTTATAATCGCAGATACTCATTTAGTCAGATGATATTCTATGAGATTGATCGCCAAATACGGGCTGCGGCGCGCGAGCGATTCACTATGTATCCGCGCTTCTTGCAGATGATTATCAATCACATTGCTCCGTCTCTACCGCAAAGGCGCCCGATACGATTCGTTGAGTGTGTCACTAAGCGTATCTTCGCTCAGTGCAGGACGTCAAGCGCTCGGAGCAACCCTGAGCGTCGTCCCAGGCATACTCCTCTTTTCGGGTATCTAATTAACCCAGAGTATGTCCATGCAGGCGGGGATGAGTTCAGGGATCCCCAACCACATCAGGCGGCAGCACCTCATGCTGTATCAGCTGCGCCTGTTGTCACTTCTGCTGCTGTGCCAGCTACTTCATCGCAGGCTGTGTCTGCTGCTGCAAACATTGATCTGGATGCTGCTTTCAGTGGACACGGTCTGTTCGATATGGATCTCTCGGGTTCTCAGATTTTGGGTACTACCTCAGCGGCTACTTCGGTAGCTGAAACCGAGCTGGATGAAACATTTGCTGAGGCCAGACGGTTGTTGGTGACTCGGGAGAGGATATCGGGTAAGCGGCCGAGGGCTGTGGATGAGGATGAAGATGATGAAGATGAGGAAGAGGCAGTCCGACTTGTGCTGAAACGCTCACGTCGAGAACGACAAGGTATGGCCACTGGAGCGGGGGAGACTTCAAGGTTCGTACGATTTGCTCCGCCTGCCTTGTCAGGTATGTCTCTATTGCCTACTACTGCACAGGTTACTACGGTCGAGGCGTCGGCACCAGCAGTTGTGTCGCTACCACCCCAACTGGTTGATCCCCCGGTGGTAGTTGCACGCTTCGTCGACTCAACAATTACAACAACTGCAGGGTTACCTAGTGTACCACCTGCGGTCACTAAAGCTGCTACTTTTCCACCAACTCCAACGCCTGCTTCAGACTCTGAACGGATTGCTTCGCTGGAGCGTATTGTTGCTGTACAATCGAAGACCATTGACCGCCTGGTGGAAGCCAATCAAATCCAAGCCGCCCTCCTGGTAGAACACGGACGAACTATCGATGCCTTCAAGGAATTCTTGGCATCTCAGGGGGAGACGACTTGCAGGGGCGATGAGTTGAGGACAAAGAGACGACAAGATCATGACGATGATCCCAATGCACCTTCGGGTGCAGGTGGTGAGCTGCCAAGAACCTCTCAGGATCTTGGGGCTTCCACAGCTGAGGGGGAGTCAACTGATGCAGCGGGTGATGATGTTGTGAATGTTGATGACGATGCTGATGTTGAAGACGTCATCGATGCTTTGAAGGAGTTAGATGAGGAGGAGGTTGATGACTTTGTGAATGATGATGACGATGATGTGTTGCCCGTGGAGGAAATTGAAAGGATTGGAGAAAATATTGATGTGGTGAATGTGTTGGAAGAAGGAGAGATCGTGGATGACGCAGTGGAACATGAGATTCCAGCTGTTGAAAGAGCAGATTTGGGAGATGAGAATGTGGTAGATGATACGGTATGGGAGGAGCAACCAAATTGGAAAGAAGGGTGTGCTCAATGGTTTGTTAAAACTAAGAAGCCTGCAGTGCCAACAATGTTTAGAAAGACGTATAATATAAAGGGCTATGCAGAGTCGAAGAAAGGTATTATATGCTGGTTGTACGACAAAGAGTTGAAATTATTTGTGATCAAAAGGTACGACGGCATTCAATACTTTAAAAGATTATTGAGATCTCTAAACTCCCTACCGGAATGCGAGGTGAAAGAGTTAGCAAGACTGGGGCTAATTAACAGAAGTAACGATAATATGGCGAGAATTATTGAAAAGATCGTCTGGAAAGAAGCCATCAAAGACAAAAAGTTTGAACTGCTAAAGCCTCAGAAAGGAAGATTGATAGAAGATAAAGATAGGGGAATGAGGGCTGACGGAAAACCATGGATGGTTATGAAGTATAAACCAGTCCGACATCTGAAGGAAGTACCAATGAGAGTCATGCCCAAGAATGTCCTAACAGATCTGAAATGGTGGTATGTGGATTGCGAGACAGCTGAGGCGGTTATGGAAGATGAGGACGAACAAGAAGTTCTTCGGGTTTATGACCCGATGCATCTTGTTAATCTATCGCAGGCTGATCTGGAAGTGCTGAACAACAAGAAGATCTTCTACATTCCTGCTTGGAAGGATCAAGCGAGGAAATATCAAGGAGTTGTGTCGGTTTGTGTGAGAGAAGGGGCGCACGAGTGAAAGTGCAAGATTACAAGACTCAGAGATCAAGATATGAAGCTACTGCCAAGGGGGAGTCTGTTGGTACATGTTTGTCAGTAGTTCATAGTCTAGTATTTGTTATCGAGTCTGTAATATAGTTAATGGTTTGTTTATGTTTTGTTTTGTAAACTAGCGAAGTTATCAGCAAGTTCGCTATGGCGAACTTGCTGATTTAGCGAGGTTACTGACAACTTCGCCAGTGGCGAAGTTGTCGTGTTTAAATACACTGTTTCAGCCGAAACAGAAGAGGACGTGAGTTAGGGTTTTTGGTTACGCTTTGTTTCGTTTTGTTCTCTGTAACAGTGACTTACTGTCACGTGTTTAGTTATTCAATATAACGTGTTTACCTTATAGCTCGTGTTCATTGTTCGTGTATTCAATCTCTACAATATCTACACTCGTACCTATATACGCAGGGATTCCGCACCTGCGTTGTTAGAGATTTCCCGTGTACGATCCGCGTTCAGGAACCTACACCAAGGCCTCCTGCTACATCGTCTACTGTCCCCCAACATCATCCATGAGGCCTCCTCCTCCTCCTCCCAGTGATGTCTCTTTCATGAGAATCACTCGGCCTCAAGGACCGATCCAACCTGTTCATCCATCCCTGTACAACTTGCCTCCAAACCGTCAGACTGATATGCTATTGAATCTTCTTCATCTTTATGAAAACCAAATGTCTGCTGACCGTCAGAATCATGATCGTCTAATGGAGAATCAAAGATGGATGATGAGTTATATCTCATTTTGTCAAAAGGAGACTAAAGCGCTACGTGCGATTGTTGAGTCTCAGGGGGTGAAAATGAAGGAACAAGAGGATCTAATCCTGCATTTGACTTGTAAAGAGGATGCATTAAAGAAACTCAAGAACAAGGATGAAGATCCTGACGAGTCTGGTGCAGGAGGTGAGCATAAACAAGCGCACGGCTCATCTTCGGGTGCTGGTACTAGTGAAGGTGGTGACTTAGATAAACAAATCATTGTTCATCAATATTACACAGAAGCTAAGCCTTTGGATAGAATTGAAGCTGACACGGTAATTTTTATTGATGGTTCGGGAGTTGTGAAGAGTATGGTGAATAGGGATGAGATCGAGGTTGGTGAGTTCGTTGATAGGTCCCTGACACGGGAGCAGATTTCCATACTGCTTGGGTTGAATGATGAATAGTTGACCGTGTTAGAGACTTAGCCTGATGTCGAGGTGGTGAATGAGGAAGGTATAGAAGATGATCCGTCTATTCAAAGGAATAAGGATTTTATCTATGAAGACGAGGAAGTTGAGATGGAAGATGTCACTGCTGATGAGTATCCTGACTTGTATCAACACACAAACGTTGATCAAGGTGCTACAATGTTTAATGAAGAAATGGTTAAAGAAGCAGAAGATTATCTTGAGAAAAAGTCCAAAGCCAAGAGGAAGGTTTATCCTGATTCGTTTCTCGACCCATCTCTTGAGGGGATTCAAAGTTGGTTCAGATTTAAAGCTGCGGGTAAGATTATCCAGGCGTATCTATATGTTGATCAAGGACGAAAAGACATAGCTGCAACTTGGGTCAAGGCAAACCAAGTGACCTCCTTCAAGACGGTATCCAAGGTACATGGTGATATAGTATCATGGCTTTATGATTCTGAGCTTAAAGTATGTATAGTTAAATGGGAGAATGGGATCCAGTACTACGAGACGATAATGGACGTTCTGTTACGCGCGCGGTGGGATATTCGTACTCTCGCGTCTCGTCCATTTATCAATCGTGGTGGCTACCGGACATCTGAGTGGTTTCATCAACACTTACTGTTCGAGGTCAATCATGGCTTCAAGTTCTTCAAGCCCCAGGTCCCGAGACGTAAACGTATTGACGAGAGTGATCCAAAGACTGGCTGGAGGAAACTGGTTCTTAAGGTAAAGCCGCCAAAGACGATAAAGCAAGTACCTGTGAAGACGATGCCCCAACACATGCATCTCTCGTTCAACCGCTGGTACTATGACAATCGTACAGGCGAGGCCGTCATTGTACTTGGTAAAGGACTGAAGACTGAGCTTATCAAGATAATCGACCCTATGTGGTTGGTTAATTTATCTGAAACAGACAATGACGTGCTACACAGGAGCCAGATTCTGATCGAACGCAATGAAGACTACGATCTGGCTATGCAATTCCAACGCGTTGTGCGTGTTTGTTATGAAAATGGAATTCATAGTTGCAGAGAATGGCAGTCCAAGCGTTTCAAGTAACTTAAAGACAAAGAGCTCAAGACGAGGGGGTGTCTGTTAGTGCACGGTTTTGAGTCTTGAGTCTTTGTAATTATCCTTAATGCATTTGTCGTTTTGTTTAATGTAATAAACAAATATTTATCTGTTTAGTTCGTTAATGTAACGTCTAGTTCGCTAAGGTTGTTTAGCGAACTAAGACTTAAGTCTATTCCCTCGTGATTCATTAGGGGATGTTAACGAATCAGGGGGTGTTTCGTTAAGTTATTTATGTATGTAACGAAGTAGTGTCTAGTTCGCTAAGGAATGTTAGCGAACTGGACATATCTTCTATTTATAGTGAACTCTGTTCACAAGTAATTTAAGTTTTGAGAGATAATTAACGATACGCTGTC
This sequence comes from Bidens hawaiensis, assembly GCF_021521415.1. Classification (NCBI taxonomy): domain Eukaryota; kingdom Viridiplantae; phylum Streptophyta; class Magnoliopsida; order Asterales; family Asteraceae; genus Bidens; species Bidens hawaiensis. The sequence continues at coordinate 32,633 of NW_027499730.1, read as the reverse complement.
CAAACTCTCTCTCGATCTTCATCCTTAATATTATTCATACACATACAACTACTAATATACTGATAATATATATACACATATAACACTTAATCAAACGTAATTATGAGCTAGATCCATATTAAGAATTAATCGAATATACACAGATCCGAGATCTGTCATAGTTATAGGATTGAATTCCGGGTTCCAACACATAATAAGGCCTGATTTGCCTTAGTACCAAATCCTAGGGAAAACCGACCTAAAAAAAATTTACATCTAAAGCGTACCTTTTAGGGTTCCGGTTTCATTCAGATCTGCACCAACACGTTATCTTAGACGAATTTCTTGTAGTTTAATGATGATCGGACACGAAATCCAACCTTTCTTCAGCTCAGTTCTAGGTCCATAATGATGAGAGTGTTTGTGTGTGTTTTTGAGTGTTTATGGAGGCTAAGTTGGTGGAATGAAGGTTTTAGGGAGGTTTAAGGGTGTTTATATACCCTTAAGCCCAAGGTGTAACAATCCTAACTTTTCGTGTATTGGTTTGATAGCCGTTACCCGACACGTTTCTATGTTCGGGTAATTTAATTAATAAAATAATGCATTTATCGAGTTATTATTATTTATGTATATCATGTTTATTTAATTATCTATTATAACTTTGACTTATTTACAAAACCAACCCTAGACTTCGCTTTAACTCCTATTGTACCTATAAATGAAGTGCAGGGACTAAATTGCAATTTAAAATAAATAAGATATATCATTTCCCGATCCAAACCCGTATCCAGGGTCAAACCTGTATTTGGATCCAAACCATGACCCGTTTGATTTCTTGTAGCTTAATCTTCGTATCATAATTAAAATTGATTCTCCAAATCGTTTTCACTGCCTAAAACGAACTTACACCGACGAGTTAATTAGAGTATGAGATCAGAAATCGATGTTGTTGATCAAAATACGTCACCGACGTTACCAACTTAGTATTATACCATTTAGAGTCAATATTAATTCAATTAAACTCGTCTAATCATTTCCCGCAAGCATCGCGAACCTAAACTCTCAAGTAATAGCATTATATCAATCTGTTGTTAGCGTTTCCAGTTCGTGTATGACCCGTCACTATTTCTATCAAATATACCTTTAATTCATAACTGCTACATGTAATTGTCAAATGTTTCAGGTTCGTTTTTAAGCCACAGACAATAACCGTATGATGATTCGACCGAACATCAAACGATTTGGCCGATTGTAAATTCTTGGGTTCATAGGATTGGGAACGAAGGTTGGGTTGTGTATATAAATTATTGTATCTACACGTTAACCAGGTGAGACACCAGCCCAATTGGCTGGTGCACACGTGGTTAGGTTTGTGTGTACCAGCTGGAGGTGCGGGTTCGAGCCTCCAGCCCGTTTTTTTGGTGTTTTATTTTTCATTTATGTTTTTAATTAATAAAACTTATTATAATTAATATAAAAGGGTAATTAAATATTTTTTTCTTTGAAAATTGGCACTTCTAGATTGACATTTATCGTTTCTTTTTATTAAAACTATATATATATATATATATATATATATATATATATTAACAATTCAGATCTTTTCATTTAATATTATATCCATTACCCGACCCGTTTATATGTTCGGGAAATTTTATCAAAATACCGCAATTATCAAGTTATTATTATTTTATTATTAATTTTTATTACATTTATTTAACATACATATATAACTTTCAATTATATACAATCTTTACCCTACAATATATTTTAACCTAGTTTTGTTTCCACCCATTTCACAAACCCGGACCCATTTAGCTATCTCTAACCATAATTTTCGTCATAATTTGAATCGTGTATATTATACATCTTACCTAAACAACCTCACCGACTCATTTAATTAGGAACTCATGATCGTTATATATGTGCATTGCTATTTTAATTAACCGCCATATGCATAATAGGATAACACGTCATAGAGATCGATATAATCCAATTAATTGCGTCTGCACAATCACACTAACATCACCAAACTATCTCCTATAATCAATTAAGTTCTAATCCTGGTTTGTGCCGTCTGCATACCAGCCATTTTTAACCCTCAATTAAACATCGTTTTTAAAGGTAGTCAGTTATATCAATCTGTTCGTCTTGATCCACTTTTAATTAACCCTATGGTTATTCGGCCAAACGTTATACGGATTGGCCGATAGTTTTAGGGTTCTTATTCGATTTGGGTATTTATTCTTTCTAGTTATATATTTTTGTGTTTGTGTTTAATACCAACTGACACACCTACTCGTATGGCTGGTGTGTGTGTTTTAGTGGTCTGTTGTGCTGGAGGGTGCGGGTTCGAGCCCCTCCAGACCCGTTTTTGTATTTTTAATTGGTAAATTGAGTTTCAACTATTATATTAATATATTTAAACTTTTAAAATATAATATAGATATCATAAGATTAACATTTAATTAACATTTTGTCCTAACCAACATATTAACTAGTCACTTTTCTGAACCTTAGTTAAAACCACATATATTTGTATACACACACACATACATATATATATGTGTGTGTATGTGTATGTGTGTAGGTATGTATATGAAAATATAATAAGTATTTGAATTGTTAAATGTTTAAATAATATAGATTTTAAAAAGTTTAATATATAATACATAATTCAAAATACCTAAATATATCTTAATATTTTACATGTTAATAATAATTGTTGGTCAAATATTTTTTAACGAGTATTTATATAATATTACAACTTTTATATTTATAAGTGAAAGGATCTATTTTATTTTTTACTTATATAAAATAACTTTAAATAAATTATTTTAAACTTCAAATACAAATCGATCTCTGTGACATTCGTCAATTTCGGGTCAATTTTGTTATGTAAACCCGACCCGTTTGTTACCCGAACATTTCAAATATATAAAATATTGGATTTTGTCATTTAGAATATATTAAATATTGGATTTTTATATTATGCATTGTTTGACCAATTAAACATACCCATTTTTATGCAAACCATAAAAGAATCTTTATACCCAACCCTTCACTCCTTCTCTATATATACACACCCATATTCTTCATTTTACTCTTGCTACATCTCCAAATCCTCTCTCAAACTCCATAGATTAAAGGTTGTTATTTCTTATGTATTTTTGAAGGTTTGACTTCTTAAGTCAAACTAACCATAGTCTTTCATTCTAATTTGTTCATCTAACATTACTAACACTTGAATATGGTGGCACAACATATATATAATACACACCCCTTGTTTCCTTTGGTAGTTACTTCTCCGACTCCAGTTGGCTAGTTTCGGACCTCGTAAGGCAAGGCTTCACGGAGGACTTCGTGTTCTTGATATATATACACACACATAACTTGTTTGCACATACTAACCATGACTAACTTCTACTCTTTTTAGTTTTTTTGTCATATTCATGAAGTTCCATGGTGGAGGTTTGTAGAGACTAACCTCGGTTTAACCGTAAATTGTCCAAACCGTGAACCGAACTTTTGCTTACTAGTTTTGTTGAAATAGTTGTTTAAACATGTTTAATGTTAGATTTGAGTTTCGAAAATCATTTTTACAAGTTCTTTGATATTAAGCATGTGGAATCCATCTATGAACTCGTTGGGAGATGGAAACCGAACCAAACCGAAACTTTTGCTTAAAAGACTTGTTGTAAATTTTTAGTTGTAAAACTTACATATTTTTCATTTAGAAATTATTATACAAGATCTATGATATTTGGACATGTGGAAACCATCAACGTGAGTAAGTTCATACCCCGTTTTCTATCTTTTGTTTTGGGGTGACATTTCATACTTATTCAAATCAAATGCTTTACACTTGTCTTAAACCACAAACGTTAATGTATACTTTACTTAAATAAATGCTTGATTTGGTGTTCTATGCTTACATGATTTATGCTTATGTGTTTACCGCTTTTGGAAGGTTGATTCATAAATACATGAACCATCTGGTATTCTCTTATAGCATGGTGCCGTTAATGTATTCTTATTAACGACCTCATGAAATCCGAATCTATTTGGTATTCTCTTATAGACGGTGCCGCTAATGTATTCTTATTAGCGACCTCATCCAAATTATTGCTATTTATTTGTTGTTTTGTTACAAGATTGTGGCTTCTCTATTATATACACATATGCTCAAAAACTATGAATTGCTCACCAACCTTTGTGTTGACAAACTTTATTTTATGAAATGTTACAGGTTTGCATCTAGGTTGATTTTGGAGTTCGGTGAAGAAAATGTCACAAATACCGTTAGGATATTAGCAAAAATGAACAATATTTGATTTGCTATATTTTTTATATTTTGTTGTATTTGACTTATAATTATTGTTATGTGACATTTTCGATGTTGTGAAATGAAATGAGTTGTTAAATATTGTCGCTTAAAATAGTGTCATTCACTTATGGGCAATCGTTACACCTCGGCATGTTCCGCCGCCTTTGGTTGGGGGGTGAAATATTGGCATCAGAGCTTTAACAATAGGATAGGTGGTTAGACCATTTGACAAAAAGATTCCAAGGATCGAAGGTTATTTACTTGCCTGGGATGGTTTAGTTATAGTGCTCGTTTTTTAGGACACAAATCATGTTATATATGTCAATTCTTTAAGTAGTCGAATGCGAGCGTTCCGTTCGCCATCCAAATTTTCGGTGTTAAAACAATAGAACTACGGTGGTTCGTGGACTAGTGTTTTGACATGACGTTGTATCTCGATTTATTGTGTTATTATTGTTATTTGAGTCTAAAACATGAAAAAGTCGCGGTGGTTCGTGCACATGTTTTGACTCCAACATGGTGTTTTATAAACTTTTTAGTGTTGGAATATCAAGTCATTGTGGTTCATGCACGATTTTCCGACTCTATAAATCTCAAAATCTCAAATTTTTCAAGCTTTAACCATCTCAAAATCATTTATGTTTTGTTTACGGTTTTGTTATTTATATACAAAGTTCTATATTTTACCTAACACTAACTGTAACACCCCGTAACCGCAGCGGAAACGTAACCGGGGCGCAACAGACACCTCTGATATCAACCACATTGTTTATAAAGAAAACTGAATACATTAATATACCTCAAATTACATTATTTCATATTTCATTACCGTCTAGGTGATACACACATCATACAATACGATACATAATTCTATTTAATAAAATGTATCATAACATCCCGCACGCAAATCTTACACACAACAAGCACTTAGCACGTAAGCAATCACTTCATCTTAATTGTACCTGAAAAGCATGTGAGAAAACGGGTCAACTACGAATAGTTGGTGAGTTTCACAATTTGAGTAAACCATGATAAATCATTATCAAAATATAATATTATCGATGTAATTATGCTGAGCCCACAAGTGAAACCTCTGTTAACCAGTACTGTACCCGTTCCGGGGGCAATGTTAACCCAGAAACACTTCTAGGGACGTCTGGGGACACTGTTAACCCAGTACAGTACTCATTCCTGGGGCAATGTTAACCCAGAAACACTTCTAGGGACGTCTGGGGACACTGTTAACCCAGTACAGTACCCATTCCGGGGGCAATGTTAACCCAGAAACACTTCTAGGGACGTCTGGGGGCACTGTTAACCCAGTACTGTACCCATTCCGTACGATTCCTGTACAATCAAATATTTATAAATACACGCAAATCCATGCGTTCAGTATGTACTTAAACATTTCAATAGTAACATGCTTTCCGCCCCGGGAAAATATTTAAAAACAATTCAGAAAAAGGGGCTCGTGAAACTCACCTTAGCACATGCAAGCAGGTAACAACAGTCATTATCAGTTAACACGTCCAATCTGTAATATGATCCCTACGGTCGTTACTATACAATCACTATTAATATAGCTTTAACCGTGTTAACCGGTACATCTGGGGACACTGTTAACCCAGTACTGTACCCGTTCCGGGGGCAATGTTAACCCAGAACACTTCTCCGGACTCAGATTGTGATTTCGTTTAGAGTTCAATAGTCAAAATTAATATTAGTTCGTTTCCCCGTTTTGCGTGCCTAGCACGGTTATCCGTCTTTACGTTTCAAAAATGAGTTTGGTCACACACGACCCGAAAGTAGTGGTTGACTGATAATTTAATTAAAGTTGTGAAATTAGAGCTCGGTTTAGACGCCCCGATTGGCCGCGGGACCCGTTTCCGTCTTTAGTGCACCGGAAACTGTTTTATCGGAAAAATTACTCAAATCATCCGAATTATTTTCGGATGATTTATTTTTACTTGTTTAACTCAATTATATGAAAATAGTTCATTTTTAGGGTTTTTATACACCAGTCAGCTCGCTTAGGCGAACTTTACTGGTTTACGGGTTTTTATTTTCTTTTTAGCACAATAATTATCCATTTAGTATCGGATCTTGAAATTTTGCACAAATCACTTTTTGACAGTGGGGAATTTTATAAAAATATTTCCAGAATTAATTTTTATATTTAAAATTTATTTATCTATTTTTAAACACCATTTAAACACTAAATATGTCGTAAATACCAAACGACCTTAGAAAAATCCCAAATTTTTCCTGGATAACCCCTACCATCCACATAGTCCACTGTAATTTTTCCATAATCAAAATCTCTTTTTACATGCCATTTTCACTAAAATCGAGCTAGAAAACCCTAGAACTCGTTTAACCGAAAAGCCTACTTAGACTTCTCCAACTGACCTAAAATTTTGTGTGTGACTTTTACATGTTATAAAAAGCTTATCTGGAATTTTCCAGAAATTTTCATGATATTTAACTATTTTTCACCATTTTTAGCCAATACCGAGCATTAAATTCACCAAATATTCATCATTTGTCCAAAAATTACCAAACATTCACAGAACTCATATTTTCATGTATTTAACACCTCTGTAAAATTTCATGACCTAACTCTAAACCGTCAACAATCTGTCCAAAAACTCATAACCGAACATAAACCGAATATACCTTTTGTTTTCCGCCACTACAAGCTACAAACTCGTCTTTCCGCCTTATTTACCACAAAATACAGAACCTACAACCAACATACCGCAATACCAAGCAAGTTACACTCACAATCAAGCCTCTTACACTATAGTTTCGGTTATTGTTTCAAAACTAAAGTTTGAACCGTAAAAATTCGTTTTTGGTTCGTTTAACTCCTTTCTTGGACCAAGATCCCTTGTATAACCCGTATACATCACTTGATCATGCAAGAATCGGTTTTCATCTTTGAAACCTCATTTTCTTGCAAATAAACTCAAGAAACGAAGATGGAAACGTTTATAACTCGATTTTTACCTTGTTTCTCTTGCTAAAATTCCGGGTTTTTAGATGATCTTGTCGAGAGAATTGATGAATATGGATGATGTTTGTTAAAAAAATAACAAAGAAATGGGGTAACACCCCTTAATTCCGATCGGCCTCATGGAGGGGTGGGGTGGGACCCACCTTTTCATTCTTAGCCACATATTTAGATTTCAGAAATCCGGATAATGTTTTGGATAATCTGGTTCAGTTCGTTTTTCAGTTAAATGTTTAATTCGGTTTAAAACGAGACTAAAACGGTCGTTTTTGGCTTAAAAAATGAAATTTATATAAAACCGATTTAAAAACTTTAAAAACTTAAACCATGACATTTATTAACTTAAAACCTCATATTATTAATAATTGCGCATCTTTTTCGGCTTAATCGATCGTCTCTTGCTTGGTTTGGTATTAAAGGTTTCGTTTAACGCACCGACGTACCATTAAATCGAAATTCTTTTTCTGTGCTTCAATTCACTTATCCCGAAGCTTTAATACTTCGTAAACATCACTAAATATCATAGATATCGTCTATAATTGAACCCTCGATTCGTTCGGGTTTCAATAACTATCAATCGATTAATCGCATATTCAATACGATGAATTATATATTCACGTACAATCAATACAGTGAACCATGTATTTTCGTATAATTACTATGGTAATTTATGTACCCGACATTAAATATAACGTAACTACTATCTACCGGTTAGGGTATCCCTGGTTTCGTCGGAATCGTTACACTAACATCCTCTCCTTGCTAACTCTAGGATTCACAACAATAAAAAAAAAATAAAATTAAAAACTTATTTTATTTTATACACCCTTATATTCATTTCTTTTATCCAAAAATTATCCCATTTTCTGTATAATATTTTAGCATGCCTCCGGTTAGCCGTCATCCACGAAAGAACTCCAACCGACGTATGGCTGCTTTCGTCGTCAAACAAATGGCCACTGTGATTCCCGAACTTATAATCCAAATCCAAGCTACCCAACCCGCACCCATTGTTGCACTCGTTAAACCCAAACCCGCAGCTTACTTGTACAAACAATTTACTAGTACCAACCCGTCCGAGTTCCTTGGAACTAATTGTGCGACTACGTTGTTGCAATGGTTCGAATTGACCGAGAGTGTGTTCCGACATAGCGAATGCCCCGACGCGAAAAAGACAAATTTCACGTCAAGTATCTTTAGGGAAACCGCTCTAACATGGTGGGGTTGTGTTATGCACCTCCCAGGTTCGGATACGGCTATGGCTCTTCCATGGGCCGATCTCAAGGCACTTACGATGAAGAAGTTTTGTCCCAAACACGAGCTCCAAAAGCTTGAGGTAGAATTTTGGAACCTAAAACAAGAAAGTGGTGATAACGCCGCTTACTCACTCTGCTTCCATGAGTTGAGCATCCTTGATCCTCATTTGGTTACCCCAACCGAACGTGAAATTGATAAATACATTGGGGGTTTACCAGTGCAAATACGGGACTCCGTGATGAGTAGAAAACCCGTGAATCTTGAGGACGCCATCACTTTAGCCGGTGCGCTATCGGAAAATCATGTGAAGGCCGGTACTCTAACCCTCAAGAAACCGAGTGAGAAAGCCAAGCCCGAGCCCGCCCCACAAGCCAAGGTTGACCCACAACCCCAAGCCATTAACTACTCCAACTCTTCCCGACACAAAAATAACAATAACAAAAAGAAACCCAAAACCGACTACCGAAACTATGCTGTTACCCAACCCCAACCACAACAACAAACCCAAGCTCCACCACAAACCCGAAGACCCTATACCGGTACTTTGCCACTTTGCAACAATTGTCAACGCCATCACCCATCACACTTACCATGCCGCCATTGCACAATTTGTAACCGTTTTGGTCATCTCAATAACACATGTCGATCCGCACAACCAATCCAACCCAACCAACCAAGAACTACTCCCCAAAATCCCCAAAACCGATATGCACCCTACCCACCAAACCCTCCACAACAACCCCTAGATTGCTTCAATTGTGGCGACCCTAACCATTTCCGCAACAATTGCCCTCGCCTAACTTTTGCTAACCAAACCATGACCATACCTTACTACCAAACCCATGCCTACCAAGTCCAAACCTACCAACCCCAACTTCCCAACTCAATGCACAACCCATCCAAGCAATCCAAGAACCACCTCCACTTCCATAACAAGCACCTCAAGTCAACCATGGCAATCATGGGCGAGCTTTCATGATGAATGCAAATCAAGCTCAAGTGACAAATGATGTCATGAACGGTATGTTTTTGGTGAACTATCATTTGGCTTCTTTTTTATTTAATATGGGTGACGACACAAGTTTTATTTCTTTGAAATTTGAGTCGAAACTTGCGATGCTTAGAACTAAGCTTTCCCGACCGTTCTCCGTTGAAGTCACCAATGGCAATTCTATTACCAGCAATTCCGTCGTCCGAGATTGTTCTCTCATTCTTTCCAAGCATAAATTCTCCATCGATCTCATCCCGATGCAAATGGGAAGTTTTGATGTCAAGTAGGCATGGATTGGTTATCCTTGCACCGTGCCGAAGTCGTTTGTTTTGATAAATTCATTCGTATTCCCCTTGTTAACGGTAAAATTCTTAAAGTCTTCGGCAACAATACTCCTAGGAGACTTAATCTCATGTCGTGTGCTCAATCGCAAAAATACTTACGCCAAAAGTACGTTCCGTTTTTAGCCCTTTCGGTGACAAAAGACAAAAAGGAAAGGAAAATCCAAGATATTTCCATTGTTCGTGATTTCCTCGATGTCTTTCTCGATGATGTCACAGGTCTTCCTCCCGTTCGTCCGATTGAATTTCAAATCGATCTTGTGCCCGAGGCGATGCCCGTGGACAAGGCTTCTTACCGTTTAGCCCCGTCGGAAATGCAAGAATTATCAAACCAACTCGAAGAACTTTCCGATAAAGGCTTCATTCGTCCTAGCTCTTCTCCTTGGGGCGCTTCCGTTCTCTTCGTGAAAAAGAAGGATGGTTCGTTTCGTATGTGCATTGATTACCGAGAGCTCAACAAACTTACAATAAAAAATCGTTATCCATTGCCACGAATCGATGACTTATTTGACCAACTTCAAGGCGCAACTTGTTTCTCCAAAATCGATCTTCGATCGAGTTATCATCATTTGCGTGTTCGTGAAGAAGACATTCCTAAAACCACCTTCCGTACTCGATATGGACATTTCGAATTTTTGGTTATGCCCTTCGGGTTGACAAATGCACTAGTGGTGTTTATGGACCTCATGAACCGCGTTTGCAAACCATTCCTTGATTAATTCGTTATTGTCTTTATTGATGACGTCCTTATCTTTTCTAAATCCAAAGCCAAACATGAACATCATTTGCGTTCCATTCTTGAGCTCCTTAGAAACGAACGACTTTATGCCAAATTCTCCAATTGCGAATTTTGGCTCGAGGAAGTTCAATTTTTGGGACATATCGTAAACGACAAAGGTATTCATGTTGATCCCGCTAAAATTGAGGTCGTTAAGGATTGGAAAACTCCAAGGACTCCCACGAAAATTCGATCCTTCCTCGGTGCGGCCGTGTATTATCGACGTTTCATTCGGAATTTTTCCAAGATCTTTATGCCTCTTACCTCTCTCACCCAAAAAAGGAAACCATTCGAATGGGGTTCAAAGCAAGAGGAAGCCTTTTGTACTCTCAAGGACAGACTTTGCAATGCTCCCGTTCTAACCCTTCCCCGATGGAAACGACGATTTTGTTGTATTTTGTGATGCATCCCATCAAGGCCTTGGTTGTGTTCTCATGCAACGAGGACAAGTCATCGCTTACGCATCAAGGCAACTAAAGGTCAACGAGAAGAACTACACAACTCACGATCTCGAACTTGGTGCTGTCGTTTTCGCTCTCAAAATCTGGAAACATTACGTTTATGGTACGAAATGTGTGGTTTTCACCGATCATAAAAGCCTTCAGCATATTTTTTTCCAAATAGATCTCAACATGAGACAACGACGATGGGCCGAATTACTTAGTGATTATGATTGCGAAATTCGCTACCATCCCGGTAAAGCGAATGTTGTCGCCGACGCCCTAAGTTGAAAGGTTAATGTTAAATCCGTTCTTCTTCTAAGCGTTGTTGTTCAAACCAATCTTCAAATCCGTATTTTCCAAGCTCAACGTACCTCCGTCGAAGAAGGTAATATGTACGACGAAATATCATGTGGAGCCGAGCTTCAACTCGAAACCAAACCCGATGGTATTTTGTACTTTCTCAATCGTTTGTGGGTTCCCGATCGCGATGACCTTCGTACTTGTATACTCGACGATGCTCACAATTCTCGGTATTCGGGTCATCCCGGTGCGGATAAGATGTATTTCGATCTTCGTGCTACCTTTTGTGACCGGATATGAAAAAGGACGTAGCGTTGTTTGTATCTAAATGTCTTACTTGCTCAAAAGTCAAAGCCGAACATCAAAGACCATTCGGTCTACTTGAGCAACCACCGATTCCCGTTTGGAAATGGGAAGACATTGCTATGGACTTTATCACCAAATTACCCAACACCCAAAAAGGCAACGATAGTATTTGGGTGATCATCGATCGATTAACCAAATCTGCTCATTTCATTCCGATCCGCGAAAAGTATTTTGTCTAGCAGCTTGCTCAAATCTATGTTCGGGAAATTGTGTGTCGACACGGTTTACCATTGTCTATCATATTTGATCGCGATTCCCGTTTTACCTCTCATTTTTGGCGATCTCTTCAAGAAGCTTTGGGAACACGTCTTGATCTTAGCACCGCTTATAATCCTCAAACGAACGGTCAATCCGAACGTCCAAACACTTGAGGTTATGCTACGAATATGTGTTCTTGATTTCGGTGGGAATTGGGATTCTCATCTTCCGTTCATCGAGTTCTCCTATAATAATAGGTACCACTCTAGCATTGATGTGGCTCCTTTTCAAGCTCTTTACTGTCATAAATGTCGATATCCGATTAATTGGAACGAAATTGGTGAAGCTAAAATCACGGGACCCGAAATGGTCCAAGAAGCTACCGATGTGATCAATCAAATACGTAAGAACCTCCTAGCCGCTAGAAGTCGTCAAAAGAGTTACGCCGACAAACGGCGAAAACCGATCGAATTTAATGTTGACGACCTTGTCCTTCTAAAAGTATCTCCTTGAAAGGGGGTAGTCCGTTTCGGAAAGAAGGGTAAGCTAGCTCCTCGTTTCGTTGGTCCTTTCAAAATCCTTGAGCGTGTTGGGAACATAGCTTATCGACTTGAACTACCGCAAGAACTTGTCGTGTTCATCCGACATTTCATGTTTCGAATCTCAAAAAGTGCTTAGCCGAGGGTAATATCCATATACCTCTCAACGAAGTACATGTCGATAAGTCGATGGTCATGGTTGAACGACCCATTGAGATCATGGATCGCAACGAGAAGAAAACAAAGGGTAGTCGTATTCGGTTAGTCAAAGTTCGATGGGAATCACGGCGTGGCGTGGAATTTACTTGTGAACGAGAAGACACAATGAAAGAGAAGTATCCACATTTGTTTGCATCATCGTCTTCGTCTTAATTTTGGGAAGAAATTTCCTAAAGTAGGAGATACCGTCAATTTCGGGTCAATTTTGTTATGTAAACCCGACCCGTTTGTTACCCGAACATTTCAAATATATAAAATATTGGATTTTGTCATTTAGAATATATTAAATATTGGATTTTTATATTATGCATTGTTTGACCAATTAAACATACCCATTTTTATGCAAACCATAAAAGAATCTTTATACCCAACCCTTCACTCCTTCTCTATATATACACACCCATATTCTTCATTTTACTCTTGCTACATCTCCAAATCCTCTCTCAAACTCCATAGATTAAAGGTTGTTATTTCTTATGTATTTTTGAAGGTTTGACTTCTTAAGTCAAACTAACCATAGTCTTTCATTCTAATTTGTTCATCAAACATTACTAACACTTGAATATGGTGGCACAAAATATATATAATACACACCCCTTGTTTCCTTTGGTAGTTACTTCTCCGACTCCAGTTGGCTAAGTTTCGGACCTCGTAAGGCAAGGCTTCACGGAGGACTTCGTGTTCTTGATATATATACACACACATAACTTGTTTGCACATACTAACCATGACTAACTTCTACTCTTTTTAGTTTTTTTGTCATATTCATGAAGTTCCATGGTGGAGGTTTGTAGAGACTAACCTCGGTTTAACCGTAAATTGTCCAAACCGTGAACCGAACTTTTGCTTACTAGTTTTGTTGAAATAGTTGTTTAAACATGTTTAATGTTAGATTTGAGTTTCGAAAATCATTTTTACAAGTTCTTTGATATTAATCATGTGGAATCCATCTATGAACTCGTTGGGAGATGGAAACCGAACCAAACCGAAACTTTTGCTTAAAAGACTTGTTGTAAATTTTAGTTGTAAAACTTACATAATTTTCATTCAGAAATTATTATACAAGATCTATGATATTTGGACATGTGGAAACCATCAAGGAACATATTGTGAGATGGAAAGCGACCCAATCCGATTTTTACTCGCTTAAGACACACAAGTGTGTTTTTAGTTATCAAGACATGTATATTTCTTAAAAATAGTTTACAAACTGATTTTAATTATTTTCTTAAGTACTTGGAATTGTTGGATCCAACTTGATCTCATAACATAGTTTGAACCGACAAAACCGAACACTCGTTTAACGTACGTTGTTAGTTCTAAAACAATAGATCTACATACTTGGTTAATTCTTATAAAGTTTTATTGAGTTATCTTATAACATTCATTATTTGGAAAGTTGACTTTGGGTTTGACCAATTATCAAGACCCGAACCAACAACCTGAACACTCGCTAAAGACCCGTTTTAGTATCTTTGTCCCCAAGGAACTTGCATTTAGCATTTTTCTCACCTTATTACTTAACATAGGTTAAGTAAATATTAAGGCTAGATACTTTAACCCAGTTTCGAGCAAACTTACATTTTCAAAGGGTTATTATTATAAATTCTTAAATAGTTACATTTTAAACCATGAACTTTAAGTTTTTACTTTTTGCAACAATTATTTTATTTAAAGATCTTCAAGACAACCTTTCTAAATCCAATACTTTCTTTTGTTTAGGCTTCATACGTTAAACCCGTCGTTCCGGGAAATCTTCAAATTACCAACTTTTCAAGTTTATTACTTGAACGTGAGTAACTTCATACCCCGTTTTCTATCTTTTGTTTTGGGGTGACATTTCATACTTATTCAAATCAAATGCTTTATACTTGAGTCTTAAACCACAAACGTTATTGTATACTTTATTTAAATAAATGCTCGATTTGGTGTTCTATGCTTAAATGATTATATGCTTATGTGTTTACCGCTTTTGGAAGGTTGATTCATAAATCCGTGAACCATCTGGTATTCTCTTATAGCATGGTGCCGTTAATGTATTCTTATTAACGACCTCATGAAATCCGAATCTATTTGGTATTCTCTTATAGACGGTGCCGCTAATGTATTCTTATTAGCGACCTCATCCAAATTATTGCTATTTATTTATTGTTTCGTATACAAGATTGTGGCTTTTCTATTATATACATATATGCTCAAAAACTATGAATTGCTCACCAACCTTTGTGTTGACAAACTTTATTTTATGAAATGTTACAGTTTTGCATCCAGGTTGATTTTGGAGTTCGGTGAAGAAAACGTCACAAATACCGTTAGGATATTAGCAAATATAAACAATATTTGATTTGCTATATTTTGTTGTATTTGACTTATGATTATTGTTATGTGACAATTTCGATGTTGTGAAATGAAATGAGTTGGTAAATATTGTCTCTTTAAATAGTGTCATGCGCTTATGGGCAATCGTTACACCTCGGCATGTTCCGCCGCCTTTGGTTGGGGTGTGAAAATCTTAAATTATTGATAACACATATATTCCATGTATTAATTCGTAGTATTCACCGTTATTACTCTTGCTTAGGATTTTCCATTGATACATCTCGACGAGCGCGGCGTTTACTTTATACCTTTCTTGTCGCATTCATTTCCCTCGCTTACTTGATAAAGTGAGTAATCACTCCACTTCTTTTACTTGTTTTCTAAAATTTTGGGGACATATGCGTCCTTACATTATTTACTTTTTATTAGTATTCACACTAGCAACTGTTAACCATTGTGCTATCAATTATGTGCCTAACTTGTTACATGTTTATTTTTTTTATTTTATCGCATTCAGAGACTGTCGTAGTGGTCGGAGTCTAATCGCATGAAAATGGTTTTATCGACAACTCACTCATGGTAACCAACGACCGATTTGCATTGAAACGGTTTAGCCCACACTTTATTAATTGTTTGAATTGTTTGCATGCTATGGCTTAATTGTATATCGCATTAAGGACATTATCATATTGAATTAACTGGTGTTTTACTCACTCAACCTTGTGTTGACAAATATTTTTTTTTATTTTATACGCATATGCAGGTTTAGATTTAATTGATTGAAAGCTTTGGAAGAGATTTAAATGATGCATTAAGCTAGACGAAACTTATCAAGACACCAACTTATCATGACCTGAATTTTTGTTTGTTTTTGCTTTAATGATCGCATACTTTGTTATTTGAAATTGTTTTGGATTATTTGAATATTTAGTTTAATTTAATAGATATTGCCACATTTTAAATTCTTGCATGATAGTACCTTGAGAGGTGTGAACAATCAGTTTGCGCTCCGGTATTGACGCAGTAGGTTGGGGTGTGACAGATTGGTATCAGAACCGAAGCTTTAAGATATGTCGTTAGTGGTGCCTTAGTAACATGCTTAGGAGTCTCATACGTGCTTATCTTCTTGACTTATGTGTTTAAATTTTGTTTACAACTTTCCTAGTTAATTATTTAATTATTGTTTATTATTATATTGTCATGCACACACACAAAACTTCGAGGCTGCCTCAAATTCAAAGATATTTTTTCTTAATTAATTTAAATCAATAGATTGTCTTTTATTTTGGGAAATTACTTAAGAATTCCCTAGTATTGTTTTTTACTTTATCACCTTAGGGCTAGGTTATTTGACAAGTCCTATATTAAATGGAAGGGGAGAGAACTATGAGTCGGGCCTTGGCAAACCGGTTCCAAGAACCCAATGTAAGACACTATTCCTTACTTTGAGGATAACCTGACCACATTACTCGATCTTATAGGCCAAAGCGGGACACAACTGTCATATGACCGACACCCTAGGCTGTCAAACGTAATTGCATTAGCAGTTGCAATATGTTTTTAAACCTAATTCACAGTGATTCGTGACTAAATTCGGTCCTTTTTGATTATTGTGTTTTGTTATTTTAAATGGTTAGTTGGGTGAAATATTAATGGAACCCATGGGTACTCCTACTATCCATTTCTCAACTTGTTTTAAACATTATGGTTTTGTTGG
Source organism: Bidens hawaiensis (assembly GCF_021521415.1). Classification (NCBI taxonomy): domain Eukaryota; kingdom Viridiplantae; phylum Streptophyta; class Magnoliopsida; order Asterales; family Asteraceae; genus Bidens; species Bidens hawaiensis. Next base: position 15,846 of record NW_027499730.1, on the reverse strand, counting down.
AGTTAATCATACGTGGTGATTCACGTGATATTCCAACTACCCATATTTTTATCTCGTTAGCTCGTTATTTAGTTGGTACTGTTAAAATGCCATGTAACGCTCATGGGCTATCCAACTCTCTTGCATTGATAATTCTTTAATTAGTTGGTACAGTTAAAATGCCATGTAACGCTCATGGGCCGCCCAACTCAGTTGTTTTTATTCGTTAGTTCATTGGGCCATTTAAACTACCATGGAAATCTCATGAGACCAACACTTAAATTATGTTTCGTTAGTTGTTTGTTAAGTTAACTTAGTCAAATAAATTTTAACTTTTAAAATTACCTCATCTAGTTATCTCACATTGATCGCATCGATTTCATCATCTCATAAGTATTTATGAAATGCACCCCATATCTCACAATCTTTTACCTTTTTCCTCATAGAATGTCTTCACTAAGAAACCACCGTCGTCACCAAAGTTCTTCGGGTTCTCACGACCGCCGTCTGGCTGCTAGGATCACCAAAGAGTTTGCTGCTTCTGTGCCCACTATCATAACACAAATCCAAAGCCTCAACTCGAATGCTTCTGCTACATATGCTGCTCTGAACAACTATGATTTTAAGAACTTCCTGAGCACCAAACCTACTTCGTTTCACGATGAAGAAAATGCCACCAAACTTCTGCAATGGTTCGAGAAAATGGAGAACGTGTTTATCTATTGTGAATGTCCAGACGCCAAAGGAATTAAGTTCGCCTTGAGCGTTTTCGAGAACTGGGCTATCACTTGGTGGAATGCTTTCAAAGCCGACCAAGGAATTGAGTTGGCTGTGACCATGCCTTGGGACGATCTCAAGGAGGCCATGAAGAAAGAGTTTTGCCCCGAACATGAATTGCAAAGGCTTGAAATTGATTTTTGGGAGCTCAAGCAAATTGGTGGGGATAACTCTACCTATTCAAACCGTTTTTGAGAGCTATGCCTCATCGTACCCCACCTTGTAACCCCTGTAAACCATGGCATTCGGAAATACATCTGCGGTTTACCAAATGTTTTCTGTGATGTTGTGGTGAGTCGTGACCCTGGCTTCTTCCCTCATCAACGATCATGTTAGGGATGGAACCTTGTCCTAAAAGGATTTCAAGCCTACTCCCGACAAGACCGAAACCGACTCATCCCCTAATGCTAAAGCAGAACCCAAACCTATTTACAACAACAATAATCACTGCAACAACAACCACAACAACAAGCGTAAAGCCAATCACCAAAACTATGCCATTAACCAACTCAATGACCAACCTCCACCTTACCAAAATGCCCCGAACAAAAGACTTACCCGGACCTCATCCTCTATGTGCTAAATGTAACCGTCATCACCCTGCTCAATCCCCTTGCCGACTATGCACCCAATGCAATCGTTATGGCCATATTACTAACACTTGCCGTGTCCCGTCTAATGCACAAGCTGTCCCATAACAATTTACCCCTCATGCTCAACCCGGTGTTCCTAATACCTGTGCTTGCTACCATTGTGGAGATCCAAGTCATCTCCGCAACATGTGCCCTAAACTTATCCATTCTCATCAAGCTCAAGCTATGACTGCACCCTACCACTTTACCCTTGCTCACCAAGTTCAAACCCATCAACCCCATGTCCTCCAAGCTCCTCTCATCAATCAAGATAAACCTTACTTAGTCCACCTATATCAAACTCCGCACCCGCAAGCTCAAGTTTACCAAGTATACTCAAACCAAGTCCCAATTGTGTAACCCCTTCAAGCTCAACCTATCCAAGTTGTTCCAAGCCAATCTACCTCGAATGCTCAAGCTCTCGTAAATGCAACTCCTCAAGGTTCTTCGAGTCAAATAAATTAAGTTACTCAATGAGTCTAAAGACTTTTGCTGATTTCCTTATCCTATCTTAATCTATTTTGTGTTTTTCTCAATTATGAATTGTAACGCCTCTTTATGGCCTTGGATTATTTTAGTTTGAATTACTTATCATTTGCATATTTTATCTCATGAATAAAGTTTATTTTGTTTATAAAAATTGTTTATTATAGGATACTCCTATCTTATTTTCTTATTCTCATTCTCATTCATCACAAATCCATTTTGAAAATCTCAACTCTTATTGAGTTATTCCTTTAGATTTTCAACATTTATATTCCTACGTTAAAAAGTGTTTTAGAAATTTCATTGTTCCATTTAAGTCCACGTCAATTTTTGAAATATTTTATGATTTTTAGGCATTGGTGATTTTCCAGTTTTATAGTTAAAACTTCTTAAAACTTTTTTGTTCTCAAAATCAGTCTTTCAAATGTTTTGTAACCCACAAAATGGGACGAGTTATGTGGACCATCCGACGATCTAAGTAATTTCGGGTCGACACGTAATTACCCAAGTCCTCGCATGGAAATCATAATACGATCATTGTGTGTCATAATATAGAATTGAAAGTAGTTGAGATAAAGGTACAATGTAAAGATAATTAGGACATGGTGGATACGCCACTGATACATCCTTTATGTAAGTACTCTTATCGGATGTTCATTTGAAGCATTGCTTTAACTATTCAAAGTTCCTTATTATGATTAGTTTTCGATTATATTTAAAAAAATTTCCTTTACTCAAAATTTAATGGTATTGTTCTCGTACTCTTTAATTTCGGGACAAAATTCCTAAAAGTAGGGGATACTGTAACAACTCGGATCTTTTCGTTTATAATTTTATCCATTACTCGACCCGTTTATATGTTCAGAAAATTTTATCAAAATACCGCAAATATCGAGTTATTATTATTTTATTATTAATTGTTTATGACATTTATTTAATATACATATATAACTTTCAATTATAGACAATCTTTACCGTACACTATACTCTAACCTAGTTTTGTTTCCACCAATATAATACAAGGACCTAGTTGCAAACCTGATAACAATTATAATATTCAACCCAAATTAATTCAAACTTGTTACCTAGTGACCCATTTTGCAAACCCGAACCCATTTAGCTATCTTGAACCATAATTTTCGTCATAATCTTGGAAATTGAATCATGTATGTTATACACCTTACCTAAACTACCTCACCGACTCAATTAATTAGGAACTCATGATCGTTACTGATGTGTATTGCTATTTTAATTAACCACCATCTACATAATAGGGTAACACGCCATTGAGATCGATATAATCCAATTACTTGCGTCTGCACAATCACACCGACATCACCAAACTAACCCCTATAATCAATAAAGTTCGAATCTGGTTTGTGCCGTCTGCATATCGGCCATTTTTATTCCTCAATTAAACATCGTTTTTAAAGATAATCAGTTATATCAATCTGTTCGTCTTGATCCACTTTTGATTAACCCTATGGTTATTCGGCCAAACGTTATACGGATTGGCCGATTGAAGTTTTAGGGTTCTTATTCTGATTTGGGTATTTATTCTTTCTAGTTATATATTTTTGTATTTGTGTTACATACCAACTAACACACTAGCTCGCATGGTTGGTGTGTGTGTGTTAGTGGTCTGCTAGGCTGGAGGGCGTGGGTTCAAGCCCCTCTAGACCCGTTTTTGTATTTATTGTTGGTAAATTGAGTTTCAACTATTATATTAATATATTTAAACATTTAAAATATAATATAAAATCATAAAATTAACATTTAATTAATATTTTGTCCTAACCGACATATTAACTAGTCACTTTTCTGAACCTTGGTTAAAACCATATATATATATATATATATATGTATGTATATGTGTAACAACTCAGACTTCTCAAAATTATAATTTATTAAAACCCTACCCTTTTCGATGTTCAAATTCTTTTATTAAATAAAAATATCACGCCTTTCGAGTATTTAATATTTTATTAATAACTGTTTGCCATATTTATTTATTAAATATAAATTTACTTTCAAACTTATACAACTTTAACCCTAAACTATACTTTTACCCGTTTATGATTCCATCTTGATAGTCCAGGGACTATTTTGCAACTTTTACATCTTATAATCAAGTAACCCCTTTACCCGGATCCAAATCCAAACCCTAGACCCGTTTATTGAACCCGTTTATACAAAATCGCGTCTTGGACCTCAAGTTTCATAACCAAAATGGAAATTGAATCAAACCTTACGTTATACATTCCTTTATCGACCTAACCGACGATTTTAATTGTGTTAACTTGATCATTTTGATTCGTTATCTTGATTTATACTAACCGACTATGTCACAAACTAATTATACATGTAATCGTTTATATAAATTCAATTAAACCTAGTTATGAAATCCTTATAACTTCGCCAACATTACCCGCATAGCTAATTTGATTACAATCATCGTTTATTGCATGCTCTTCATCGTATAGCTTCGGAACTATCTTCTCATAATTAACCCCCAATTTAACGTCTTAACAGGTAATCATATATATTAGTTACTCGCTGTTTCCTGCTGTGCGTTAGCCCTAACCTCAATCGATAAAATGCTTAGCGGATTGATCGATTGATAGTTCTAAGGTTCATACATATAATCTGGGTCGGCGTCTGTAAGTTATATTAATGGTTTGCAGGGTTTTATCGATGTACAAGCCAACTCATTTGGCTTTTGTTTCGATGTTTAAGATTTGGGTGGCTGGGGGGCGCGGGTTCGAACCCCCTAGCCCGCATTTTTTTGTTGTTTTTGAGTTTTAAGTCATTTAAATATTTTATTAAGGTATTTAATCAATATAATTATAATACAAATATTATATATATTATGTAATAGGTGTTTTATAAAACTGACATGTTAACTCGTAGTTTTCCGAATCTCGGTTAGAACTATATATATTAAAAATTGATAAGGTTTATAACCAAGATTTTAATAAAGTTTTAATCTAAAATATGTATTCAGAGTTAAGGATTTTTAATATTAAAGTTTTAAAAGAGTTTTAGTTTAAATATACATAATTAAAATATATTAAAAATATATTTTATAACATGTTTGAAATAATTATTTGTATAAATATGTATTTTTATACATTATTATTTTTTTATCCTTAATTTTTAATTAAAGATAATCATTCTATATAAGTAATAAATGTGATCTAATTATTATTACCAAATAACCATTTATATCTCGATCCTCTATTCATTGACTTGTCGTATTCTTTATTATTACACTTGTTAGGATTTGTCCTTGCTACGTCTCAACGTGCGTGACGTCCATTATACCATCATTCTTATCTCTTACTTTACTCTCGCTTATTTACTAAGGTGAGTATTTCACTCCCCCTTTTAACTGATCTTTAACCGTTTTGGGACATATGCGTTCTATTTATTTTATTATTATTTAATACTCAAACTTGCAACTGTTTAGTCATGTGTGTTTAAAAATTTATACTTAATTGTTATATGCTTTACTTGAATACATGTCGGAGAGGTCAAACATAATCTCAGTCTAGTATGATCATACGCCCGTCGTGTTAGCCATCGTTCAGTTTATCTAACATCGAGCTCACCGACAACATAGTTACTTGCTTATTGGTTAAATTGCTTATCTCAATTGACACAATTTTCTCTTTTATTTGTTATCATATAATCATGAAAATTTGGTATTTCACTCACTCAACCTCATGTTGACAAATCTATTGTATTTTTAATGCATATGCAAGTTATCGTGTGATGTGATGTTTAAGCTGCTTCGGAAGAGAAAACGTAGGACTTCATGTTAGAGAAATTAAACAAGATTATGAACTTTGATATATTTGTTTTTTTTTAATTATTTGAATTATGGATTTTGTATTTGAATATTTTTGGTTTTATTGGAATTTAATTTAATAGATATTATAATTTTAAATATTGCATGATAGTACCTTGAGAGCTGTGAGCAATCAGCTCACGCCCTGACATTTCCGCCGTAGGTTGGGTGTGACAATATGAAAATATAATAAGTTAAAAATAATTAGTTAATAATACATAATTTAAAATACATAAATATATCTTAATATTTTACATGTTAAAAATAATTATTGAACAAATATTTTATAAACAAATATTTATATAATATTACAACTTTAATATTTATAAGTGAAATGTTCTATTTTATTTTATATATATATAACATAACTTTGAATATATTATTTTAAACTTCAAATACCGATCGATCTCAAATCATTGTTAACACATATATTCCATGTATTAATTCGTAGTATCCCCATTTATTACTCTTGCTTAGGATTTTTCGTTGATACATCTCGATGAGCATGGAGTTTATTTTATACCGTTCTTGTCGCATTCATTTCACTCGCTTATTTGATAAAGTGAGTAATCACTCCCCTTATTTTACCTGTTTTTCAAACTTTTGGGGACATATGAGTACTTACATTATTTACTTTTTATTAGTATTCACACTAGCAACTGTTAACATTGTGTGCTATCAATTATGTGCCTAACTTGTTACATGTTTATTTGTTTATTTTATAGCATTCAGAGAGGTCTATCATATTCACATTTAGTATGATCATACGACTGTTGTAATGGCCGGCGCCCGATTGCATGACAATGGTTTCACCGACAACTCACTCATGGTAACCAACGCCTGATTCGCATGGCATGGTTTAGCCCACACTTTATTATCTGTTTGAATTATTTACATGCTATGGCTTAATTGTATACCACATTAAGGGCAATTTTCTCATTTTCTCATATTATATTTGTATCATCCTAAAATTTATATTAATAAATAAAGGAATTATGTTTGTTTAATATGTGTTAATATTTAATTAATATTAAATAGAATAAAGAGTATGGATTTGGGTGGGAAAGATGGAATAGAGGATGAGATGGGCCTTAGGTCCATGGGCTTAAGAGAGTATGAATACTCCCTTAAACCTCCCTAAAACCCTAAAAACCCTCATTTCTATCTTTCTTATTCTCTACACACTCAAAACACACACACAAACCTTCCCACTGATGGTCGCGAGCTAGAGAGGGGATCCAAGACCAAAACCAAGCTAAATCTTGATAAATCTTAACTATACGAGCAAGATACAAGATCCTTGTTGAACCTCAAAGCTAACCATAGCCTAAAAACGCATAAAGGTATGTTCTTTACATTTAAAGGTTACGTTTTTATGAACGGTTTGCCGTAAAACTTAACCCTAGAGTAGATCGGGTATAGACATATCATAAAAATACAAACATGATGTTTAAAATGGACTTAACGAACTCATGGATATGAATGGCTCATAAAGAAACCCTAGATCTAGCCTTTGAATGTTTTAAACCCATAAAGGTTCAAGTTTTATTGATAAACGAGTTAGGTCTTGGCCGAAAACGGTCAGGGAAATGTTTTTGGGTTGATATCTATCCGTAATAGGGTGTTAAGGTCACGAGTTGTGATGATAACTGTGATAAAAAGACCAAACTGTTACATCTCATTCGAATACATGTGTAACATCCCGAATTTCAAATAATAATATTTTATATTATTCTTAACGGAAAAGTTTGTTAGGATTAATAAATAAAATAATAAAAGAGGGAAAGAGAAGTAGTCTAATTAGAGAGAATTAATCATGGACTAAAAAGGAAAGATGGGCCTTAGGTCCATGGGCTTAAGGGAGTATAAATACCCATTAAACCCTAAATCTTTCTATTTTCATCCAACTTATCCATCTTATTCTCTCTACACTTCCATAACACACACAAACCTCCCATAATCGGCCGCAAGTGAGGAAATGGGATCCAAGGCCAAAACCAAGCCGATTTCACTAGATAGTATGTTCTCTATGATTCAAGATCATCATTGAACATCGAGCTAAACCGTAGCCTAGAAACATCAAAATGTATGTTCTCTATGATTAAAGGTTACATTTTTATGAACGTTTTGCCATGAAACTTAACCCTAGAGTAGATTGGGTCTAGATGTTTCATAAAAATGCAAACTTGATGATTTAAAATGAACCTAATGGACTTATGACAACATACGGCTCGCAAATGAACCCAAGATCTAGCCTAGAATGTTTTAAACCTATAAAGGTCTAAGCTTTATGCCTAAAACGGGATAGATCTTGAAGCCGTGATAGTAATGGGTGTAAAACGGGTATGAATGATGATGATAAGGATTAAAAGTTCATGATTTGAACCTTAGAACAAGTAAACTTGGCAAAGTAGAAACCTAAAAAAAATGGAATGATGAGCTGAACTGGGTGTTCTCGGCCAAATTTGGGAATCCTTGGTCAAACCATGTGGTTCTCGGTCAAACATGCAGTCACCAAGAGTTCTCGGTGACCATGTGTTCTCGGTCTGGGTTCTCAGCCGAAAACACGGGTTCTCGGTTAGGTAGGGATCTCGGCCAAATATGAGGGTTCTCGGTCACCCATTTTGACTTGGGCCTGAGCCCAGTGGAACACAGATCTTATAATGGGCTGTTGCTCCTGGCTTAGCTCAGTCCACGAGCTTGAGCCCATGTTCTATTTAAAACAAACAAGCCCAACATCTTAAAATAAATAACAAGCCCAACTTAGAAAATGATTTAAAATGCAATAGAAAAGGCGTTAAGACAGTTAATGAAAATAAAATTTTTCTGGGGCTCTGCCCCTTGGACCCTGCTAGGGACTGCCGCCCCTAGAACCCCGCTGCCAGGGGCGCTGCCCCCGGACCCCCGTTCGTTGCGGGTTATATAAAGGTAGAAACACGATGCGGGTGGTAATAGCGGATTGATACGTGTAATTGATATACAGTTAGTCGTGCACAACTCAAAAAGGGAATAACTATTAACGGAGAACGTAACCGCATTCAGGTGAGTTTCTAGCCCCATTCCTTGTTATGTTTTCGGGGTTGTGTGCATACTTGATGTGATTAGTTAATACACTTACCTTAAGTGGTAAGTGTATGCCTATTTATGATATATGTGAATGCTATGGAATAATGCTTGACAGTACATTAACGATCTTGTATGTACTTTCAGGGGATAGTTAGATGATGTGGTTGTTTATATATATATGTTGTATGTATGAAGTATGTATGTTATAGAAAATGAGTATGAAAGAGAGCATGTAAAATATATAAACAAGAAGGAAGGTATGATATGAAGGAATTGACGGTAAAGGGTGACAGACCCTAATAATATCTGTGAAGAAGTGTGGCAGACCCTAATAATATCTGTGAAGGAGGGTGGCAGACCCTAATAATATATGTGAGGTTATAGGGCGAAAGGCTCTTTAAAATGTAAAGTATGTATGTAAAGAAAGATAAAGTACGAGATATGAAAGAAAGAAAGAAAGTATGAAAGTAAGAATGAGAGTATATACTTACGTATGTTTGAGAGAAAGTAAAGAAGGACAAGTATGTAATATAAGAATGTATTGTATGTTGATTGTATTAACTAGAACTCACTCAGCGTAGCTGACTTTTAGTATGCACGTAGGTGAGTAGAATGAGGCAGTTAGCTTGAGGGGGACACGTGGCATGGTTGGATGAAGCTGGCATCTGAAGATTTTGTTATGATGTTTATTCACTATGTTTTATGTTATATTTTAAAAAGACAAATTATGGATGATTTTAACGAATGATTGACTATTTTAGTTTTCGCAAAAGTTTTTAATTAACTCTGATTTTAGAACTGCGTTTATGAGTAAATCCAACGTCCAAATGTGAGGCGTCGGTAACGGGGCCTTACAACATGGAGGAATTCGATTACACTGCATAGATTCGAATACATTGTGACATTCGATTACAATGGGCAAATTCGAATGCATTGTAAAGTTCGATTACAAAGTCCTTATTCGAATACATTGTAGGGTTCGATTATAATTTTATTATTCGAATACATTACATGATACGATTACAATATTGAACTCGTATACAATATTACATTCGATTACATGGAGACTCGATTACATATGGACTCGATTACTTATCTATACTCGAATACATATACAAATTCGCATACATCGTAAGGACTCGAATACAACTTATGTACTCGCACACAATGGTGTTATTCAATTACAATGGAATGTTCGAATACAAGTGTATACCCGATTACATGATGGTTAGAATACATACATGCATGCATCCGGTTACAACGCAAGGGTATGAATACATGCATGCATTCGATTACATTACACATGCTCGATTACAGGGTTGCATACCCTAATAATATATGCGTAGGTTACAGGGTTGCATACCCTAATAATATATGCGAAGGTTACAGGTTGCATACCCTAGTAATATATGCGAAGGCTAAAGGGCGTAATGCTATTTAAAACGTAAGGTATGAATATGAAAGAAAGAAGGTATGGAGGTAAGTAAGTATATTATAAACGAAAGTATGAAAGTATGAAGTATGTATGAAAGTATGTAGTTATGAATGTGTAGACATCATGTAGTTATGAATGTGTTGTATGTTTTATTTTATACGCATATGCAGGTTTAGATTTAAGTGATTGAAAGCTTTGGAAGAGATTTAAATGATGCATTAAGCTAGAAGAAACTTATCAAGACACCAACTTATCAAGACTTGAATTGATTTGTTTTTGCTTTTATGATTGTAGACTTTGTTTCTTGAGATTGTTTTGGATTATTTGAATACTTAATTTAATTTAATAGATATTGCCACATTTTAAATTCTTGCATGATAGTACCTTGAGAGGTGTGAACAATCAGTTTGCGCCCCGGTATTGACGCAGTAGGTTGGGGTGTGACAGATTGGTATCCGAATAGAAGGTTTAAGATAGGTCGTTAGTGGTGCCTTAGTAACATGCTTAGGAGCCCCATGCATGCTTATATGCTTTTGTGTGTCCAAATTATTTGTTTACAGCTTTCCTAGTTTATTATTTAATTATTGTTTATTGTTATATTGTCATGCACACACACAGAACTCCGAGGCTATGCTTCAACTTTAAAGATAACTTTTCTTAATTAATTTAAATCAATTGATTGACGCCTTAGGTTGGGGGTGTGACATATATTCATATATATATATATATGTGTGTGTTTGTGTGTATGTATGTTTGTGTAATATGTTGATAAAATAAAGGTTTTAACATATAAGATTATAATAAATGTATTAGATGTGTTTTTATCAATCTTGTTAACGAATTCAATATTTAAAATAAATACTTAAAACAAACATTATTATATAACTTATCAAATTATTATTATTGGTTTAAGTATTTTATTTATATTTATAAGTATATTTTAGGTATATATTTAAACTATATAATCTTAACTCTTGGTAAATAAAAGTGTTATTTAAAAATAATAATAAATTAAATAATAAGTGTTTTCACAAACATACCCGATCATCATCAAAACCCGAATCCCTATCAAATTATAGAATCCATCGTTAAGTCATATTTATTTCCGCTATCATTCTTAACTAGAGTTTTTCGTTGGTAATTCTCGAAGTGCATGAAATTTCATTTTCTTAACAAATCATTTACTTTTTTTGCTTATTTGATAAGGTGAGTAACTCATTCCCCCTTTTTACTTATTTTCAAATATTTTGGGGACATATGCGTATTGTATCATATTTACATATTATTAAGTATTCACATTAGCAAACTGTTAAATCTTGTGTGCATATCAAATAAATGCCTAACTTGCTACATGTCTAATTGTTTATTTGATCACATTCGGAGAGGTCCATCATATTCACATTAATAGTATGATCATACGACCGTCGTAGTAACCAAAGCCCACTTCTCATAGCAATGGTTGTATCGACACATTTAATTGCTCAATGAATTTATTATTTATCTCACAAAGGACAGTTTTGCATCTTTTTGTATTATATGGTATTTAAATTTACTGATGTTTTACTCACTCAACCTTGTGTTGACAAACCTACTATATTCTATACGCATATGCAAGTTTTCATTTGACTTGATTTCCTAGGTGAAGAAATCAGTGATAACTTTAATTTAGAAGGAATTATGAAGACTTATTTTGAATTTAAATTTGAACTTATTTTGCTTTTATTTTAAAGATGATGTACTTTGGTTGATTGTTGAATATTTAGATTATTTAAATGAATAAATAGATATTATCACCTTTAAATATTGCACGATAGTACCTTGTGAGCTTTAAGCAATCAGTTCGCGTCCCAACATTTCTACCTTAGGTTGGGGTCTGACAGATTGGTATAAGAGCCGAAGGTTTAAGATAGGTCGTTAGTGGTGCCCTAGTAACATGCTTAGGACCCCAAACATGCTTATTTGATTACCTTATGTGTTCTACTTATGTGTTTATGGCTTACCTAGTAATCAATAAATTATTTGTTTATTTATATTATCATGCACACGCACAACTCCGAGGTTTCTTCACACTCAACATTTTTTTATTTAAATTAGTAGATTACATTCAATGTTGGGAAACTCCTTAAGAATTCCAAATTTTTTTTACTCCTTCACCTTAAGGCTAGGTAGTATGGCAAGTCCTGTAGTAACTGGAAGGGGGAGAGAAATGTGAGTCGGGCCTTGGCAAAATGGTTCCGAGAACCCAAGGTAAGACGTTATTCCTTACATGGAGGATAACCTGACCACAATACTCTATATTATAGGCCAAAGTGGGACACAATTGTCATACGACCGACACCATAAGCGGTCAAACGTAACCACATTAGCGGTTGCATTTCTTATTTACAAACCGAATTCACGGTGGTTCGTGGCTAAATTCGGTAATTCCGATTATTGTATTATTATTTTATTTTAAAAAATGGTCTGTTGGGTGAAAAATCCATAGAACCCATGGGCACTCCAACTATCCATTCCTCAACTTGTTTTGAATTATATGTTTTGTTGTAGCTTAATCATAAGTGGTGGTTCACGAGATGCTCCAACTACTCATACTTTTATTTGATTAATTCGTTATTTAATTGGTACAGTTTAAATGCCATGTAACGCTCATGTGCCATCCAACTCTTTCGCTTTGGTAATTAGTTATTTAGTTGGTATAGTTAAAATGCCACGTAACGCTCATGGGCCGTCCAACTCTTTCGTTTTGGTAATTCGTTATTTAGTTGGTACATTTAAAATGTCATGGAACACTCATGGGCCGTCCAACTCAATTACTATTATTCTTCAATTCGTTGGGCCATTTAAACTGCCATGGAAAGCTCATGGCAGGCCAACACACAAAATATGTTTAGTTAGTTGATTGTAAAGTTAATTTTTTCAAATAAATTTTAACTTTTAAACAAACCCCATCTCCTCATCTAGTTATCTCACATTGATCGCATTATTTACGTCAACTCATAAATATTTACATAACTTACCCTTTATCTTACAAAAATTTACCTTTGCTCCTTATAGAATGTCTTCTCTAAGAAACCACCATCGTCATCAACGTCATTCTAGTTCTCATGACCACCGAATGGTTGCTAGTTTCGCCAAAGAATTTGCTACTGCTATGCCTACTATCATGACTCAGATTCAGAGCCTCAACTCGAGTGCTAAAACTACCCACTTTCGTGGTGAGGAGAGTGCCACTAAACTCCTTCAATGGTTCAAGAAAATGGAGAATGTATTTGTCCATTGCAAATGTCCTAGACGCCAAACGGACTAAGTTCGCCTCGAGAATGTTCAAAGATCGAGTTATCACTTGGTGAATTGCTTTCAAAGCTAACCAAGCAATCGAGTGGTTGTGGGCATGCCTTAGGGCGAACTCAAGGAGGCCATGAAGAAAGAATTTCTCCCTGAACACGAACTGCAAAGGCTTGAGGCTGAGTTTTGGGAGCTCAAGAAAATTGGTGGAGATAACTCTACCTATTCCAACCGTTTTCGTGAACTTAGACATATTGTACCTCATCTTGTAACCTCCGAGACTCGTGGAAACCTGAAAATACATTCGTGGTTTGCTGATGATTTTCCATGATGCGGTGGTGAGTCGTGACCTTTAACCATTGGTGAGGCTATGGACCTACCACGATCGATTCCCTTACCGACGATCATGTTAGGGATGGAACCTTATCCCTAAAGGATTCCTAGCCCCAACAAGACCAAAACAGACTCATCCACTGATGCTAAAGCTAAACCCAAACCTTCTTTCAACAACAACAATCACTGCTACAACAAAAATAACAACAACCATAACAAAAACCATAAAGCCAATCACCAAAACTTTGCTATTAACCAACCCAATCACCAACCTCCACCTAACCAAAACACCCCTAACAAAAGAGCCTACATCGGACCTCACCCGCTATGTGCTAAATGTAACCCTCATCACCCTACTCAATCCCCGTGCCGATTGTGCACCTAATGTAATTGTTACGATCACCTTGCTAACGTTTTCCATGCTCCGCCTGATGCGCAAGCCGTTCAACAACGGTATGCACAACATTCTCCTAGACATGCTACTACCCTACATGCCTAACCCGACGTTCCTACTACCCGTGCTTGCTACCATTATGAAGAGCCTAAACATCTTCGCAACATGTGCCCATTGCTTGTCCATGCTCATCAAGCCCATGTAATGCCTATACCATACTATGCCACCCATGCACCCCAAGCCCAAGTATACCTTACACCTTACTATACTTCCCAAGCCTATCAAGTGTAAACCTATCAACCTCAAGTTCCTCAAGTTTATGCACCGCAAGCCTATGCTCCTCAAGTGCCTCAACTCATGGCTCTCCATCTACATCAACTCAAGCCCCTACATTGAATCAAGTTGCTCAAACCACTCAAGGTTCTAATGGATGTGCCTTCATGATGAATGCGAATCAAGCTCTAAGCTCTAGCGACGTCGTGAATGGTTAGAGAAACTCACGTCGTGAATGGTTAGCCAATCAAGCTCTAAGCTTTAGAGAAACTCACAGTCGAAACTTTTCGTCCCGAAAATTGCGTGCCCTATATTATTACACGTTTTGTTAATAAAACATGGTTTGAGTTTTAGTTTGTAAAAATATTTTATTTGTTAATCTTAGTCTAATGACCACACACGCATACAAGCAAATAATTTCCTATCTAGCAAGTTAACAAGTAAGTATATTTCGGGTTTTGTTAACTACTGTCTTAATAACTAAATTAATTAATAAATAAAGTAATTTCATAAATATGATAAAATATTAAAGTTTCAGCTCATGGAAAGTTTTAAGAAAATATTTAATTATTATTTTTAATGGATTTTATCCGTTTTGCCGGTTTTGCATTTAAAATCGAACAGGTCGACTTTTCGTATATAAAAATAACTTTTAAATATTTGACAACACTATATATATTAGTTAATATTTAGAAGTTATTTTACAAAAACATGTTATTTTTCATTTTAGTTAATATTTTCTTAAAATAACAACTTTTAACGTTTTCGTGTCGCGTGATACGAACCGCATAGGACCAAGTTTTGTTATCTTGTCCTCTTTTCATATATTAACTTATGTTATATATGAGTATTTTACAACTTTAGGGGCTGTTCTAAATCAGTCCCTAATCATTGTGTTGGTTTGCGTTTAAAAGCCGATTTTTCGACCGTTAAAGTTACCGACTAGTAAAATAAACCAAGAAATTCCACACCAATTATCCTATAAACTAAATATACACATTATAACATATAATTAACTATTATTTCCAGATTTGATCACCTAATTTCTTATAGCACATTTCAATCAACTTAAGCTCCTAATTCATAACTAAAGTTTACTAACATTGGTAATAGTCAACTTAGTAATATATAAAATAACAATCACCATCATAACATCCAAAAGTCCAGATCTTTATCATTTTCATGGTCTCCATAATAAGCCAAAGTTATACTTTTCAACTATATTCCTTGTTCATTTTTAGAATGTTCTACCATGCATGCTTAATCATGTTTGTTCGTTTTAAATCAATTCAACAATATCACATCATCAAATCATCTTATCATGTATGCACAAGTT